>NC_133655.1:203108229-203272905 GCF_009905375.1 Apium graveolens | reverse complement strand
GCATCAAAACTTGATTATTATCAGGATTAAAAAGTCATCAGAATATGGCTCCTTAACTCGAAAAGTGAATGTGTATTCCTATAATTCTTCACACAAATACTGATATGGTTTCATCAGAATTTAATCATCAGAACTTCCATCAAAACTTGTCCTCAGAATTTATGCAATCTGACACATAGACCGTTCATCTAAAACAAAATTTATCACCACAGTAATTTTCATTATTCATATGGAGTGTAAGTGTGTGCATTAAGCTAAATATCAGACAAAGAGTAAAGTCTGATTCACTTCAGTACATCTTAGAAATAAGGCATAACTAAGAACTTTGCTCAAATCTGTCATTATTCTGAAGTCTACTTTAGAATGAGTTCATGCATGAGTCCACCTCAACTGTTTTGTGCTCATTTTATGCATCTTTTGAAATTCCATTTTACAGTGGCTTTTCAGTGTAAGTGAGTCATGACTGCTTATCAGAATTTATGATGTTATCAGAGTATTTCTCCAGTAATCATAGAGTGTGAAAAGTCACCAAGAAAATTTTATTTTTCTTTCTAATGCATATTACTTAATACCAGCAATGCACTTGGGTCTTCCCTTCCACATTTTTACTCTAGATCTCAAAGGAGTACCTGATATTTATTTCTTTTCTTTTCTTTTTCTTTTGATAAGTGAGGCTTATCAGCACTTAGTACATCCATCAGATTTACTAACATCAGAACTTAACAGATAAGAATCATTTATTCTAGTTTTGACTTAGTAATAAGATAGACAAAGTAAATTTAACTAAGCTCAATATCAGAATTTTCTTGTGTTAAAAGATTTCCACATAAACAATTACTTCAAACATGGGATCTTTAGTATATTAAAGACTACTAGGTCAGCATCTAGCACAGTTATCCTTATTGGATTGAATAGTTCACATAAACATTCATATTGTTAGTCCCTTAACAATGAAGCAAGAATTACAGAAGGAGGGTTGAATGGAATTCTTGAACCTTTTTCTTGAAATAAAAATGTTCAACTCGATTATTGATATATTTGTTTTGATTAGCACAATGCGGAATATAAACTTGAATGAATCAAAACACAAGTAATTAAAAACAAAAGTCTTTAAAAACTTTCTGGTGGATTTAAACAATTCCACCAGAGATATATATATATATAATATATCGAGAGGACTCTGTGTGCAGAAGTGCTCACAGCTGCTTACAAAATAGAACTACTGAGAATACAGGAAATGCTAAAGATTATGCTTACAAAGATTTCTCTGTTTTGAGTTTCTCTCAGCTATCTCAGTTTTTTTTTATTTGCTACTCTCTTGGTTTATATAATACCAAGATTACAAAGTCAAAAAGACTGAACAAATATAAATCTAACAGTCTTAATCTTTGTTGTTTTTCGTCCTCTATTACCCAGTTAATGGGCTTCCACAATGTGTTTGTATCCAACTCGACGGCTGTGTGTCAGCTTTCACTGTTCAACTAATGTTTGAATTCTTGATATGATCATCCGTCGACTGTTATGTTAAACATCCGTTGATAGTCATTTGATCATCCGTCGAAGGCTTTGTTAATCATCCGTCGGTAGCTATTTTGGCACTTGACTTCATTTCACTTATACAGAATTACAAGACATTACTTATGTACAGTTAATCAACCTATTCCGCATATCTAGTTAAAGTCAACATGACTTATATGCTACTACAGATTCTATACAAAGGTGCATACATCACTGTGCTACAAACTTATTATTACATAAGCTACTCACTCGATGAATAATAAGTTAATCATCCGTCGAGACTATAATGAGTCATCCGTCGGGACTATATCACTTATCCGTCGAGTGCTACATTATTTCACTAAGTAAAATCTACTTAGATGTTTTGTTTATGAAATCATCAAGTACACAACATATGCACAACAATCTCCCCCAATTTATGTCTACTGGAATTGTAGCCATAAATTAAGAGATACTTGATGATGACAAAACATCCTAAACATTATCTTTAAAGATAAGTAGATAAAACTGAAAGTGCTTCAATTAAACAAAATGTACAAGGTTCGGCTCACAGTCAGTTCAAGATGCTCCTCTAGCCTGAGCAGATTTTTCTAGTTTCTTGAAGGTCTGGATCTTCTTCCAAGCTTTCTGTTATTTTCTTCAATTTGATTCTGGAGCTGCCTGTGGAATTCTAGTTCACCAGATTCTGAGAGATCTAGCATTTCTTGCATCTCCAAGAGAGTCTCATTGCTAGAGATACTCAATTGGTCTTCTAGTCTGAAGAATCTTCTCACACCCTTGTCATCCATGAATTCCATCAGCTAGTAGGGCCTTAGATGCACTCTTCTCCCTGTGTATGGGATAATTAGAGTCTTTGGGAGTGCATCTTTAGCTCTAACACTCCTCAGCTCTTCAATCTTCTTCAATACTAGTCTTCTTGCAGTTACATTGAACCCAAAGTTTTTCTTGAAGGATGAATATACTTTGATCAACACAGCTTGGCTTTCTTGAAGTATCCTGTGAAGAGGCCACTGCATCTCCCTTCCTCATTTGTACTTGAACACCAACCTTTCAGGTAGGTTTCTGTATGCATCAATTGCCCTTACTTCATCCAGTTCATCCAGATAAAGGTTTAGATCTGAGAATTCTTTGATGTCACACAAGTACAAGTAGTCTCCCCTGTTGACCTTGGGTTGAGCTTTGACTACTGACTTGGATTTGAGAGGTGACAGCTTCACTTTCTTGACTGCCCTTGATTTTGTCCTTCTTGGCTTAGTAAGAATTGGCAAGTTGAAGTCAGGAGTTGGTAATTTATCCCACTCTATTGGCTCATCCTTTGGCACAATAGGCTCTCCATGTATGTTCCTGTAGGGGTCCACCACCCTTATGTCTTCAAATACCACAGAGGGCTTTGATGCTTGAGTTTTAGCTTGAGTGGATTCCTTAGGAAATTGATCTTCCAATTCCTTGTCAACAACATCCAGTTTCCTTTTTGTTCTTCTAGCCAGTTCTTTCTTTCTTGGGGATTTCTTCTGTTCTTCAATCTTCTTCTTTGATTCAGCAGCTTCAGATGGTTGAGAGGGAATTTGTTGAGAAGAGTTTACAGCCTGTAGCTTGGCCAAGATAGCAATCTGTTCTTTCTTTTGTTTAGACTTCTTTGCATCTAGAGCAGCTTGCCTCTTTTTCTGCTTTAATCTGGCTTTTTCTTCTTTCTTTGCTTGAGCAAACTGTGGATGTCCAGCTACCACACAAATTTCCTTTCCATTTCTAAATATCTTAGCAATTCTCCTTTTTGAGGTTGAATCAGCTGGATCTTTATAGAAGATAATGGATCTTGACAGAAGCTTCTTTTCGTCAGGCTTGGGTGTCTCATACACAGTGTCCAAGGGATTCTTCAAAGATGACTTTGGATAATTTGCCCTTGGTTTAAGAATTGTTTTAGCCTTTTGTGATTTGATGCAGGAAGATTGTCCTTTCTCCAGATAGTTCATGCTCATCTCATTCACACTGATTGGCTTGACATGAGAGTGATGGATGGTTGACTTAACTGGCTCCTTGACTAGTTCAAACTTTTTCTGAATTTCCTCATCAATCTTTTCCCAGTTGATTAAACTCAACTTTCCTTTTTCAGCAACTTTCAAATTTGCTGCTGTAGCTTCAATTAGATCTATACCATCTGCAACTGGTGGCTCGGAGATAGTAATTGAAGGTACAATTACTTTGCTAATTTGTACTTGAAGTTTCTCCCCCTCTGTTGGTCCTTTCTCCCCCTTACTTGATTCTCTCTCCCCCTTTTTCTTATCATCAAGTTGAGGAGTTAGGCCTTGTGCTTTAGCCAGCTGCATGAGAAGATTTGTCTGAGTCTGTTGATTTTGAAGAAGAATAGCCACTGAATCTTCATTAACTTGAACTCTGTTTTCCAGTTTGGCTAGCTTCTTTTCAGAGTCTGATTCTCTCCTCAATCTTAGTAGTAGATCTTGCATGGTACCATACGGTATTACTGAATCCAGCTTCTCAGAGTTATAGGTCTTCAAGTCAGCTATATCTCTTTTCAATTCATCCACACTGAGATTATGTCTTAAGTGTTGGATCTTCATTAAATGTAGAGAGTCTAGGTGAGCTTGAAGAACAGCCTTGGTACCAGCATCTGAGGTTTCCTGAAGGGCCTGTTGAATAGCCATTACTTGTTTGACCAAAGACACCTAAAATTGTCCTGGTGTAGATTCCTTTGCCCATGCCCATTCAGGTAAACTTAAATCAGAACTTGGGCCTTCAGCTCCCCCTAAGTTCATGCTTCCATCCAAAGAACCAGAGTCATCATTATTAGAATTTACTCCAAATTTTTCAGATGGCTCTCCAGCTTGAGAAGGCATCCTGTTAACAACAGCTTTATCTCTTTGAAGAGATTCTGTGGTGTGCACTAAATTCAAAGTCTGCTCTGCCTCCACATTGCCCTGAGCAGCCAACAATTGATAGGCTGGAACAGGGTGAGTAAAAGTGTCAGCATCCAAGGAAATGTTATCAATTACAGCTTTATAATGTTGCTGAAATTGTCTTTCCTTTTCAGCATCATCCCAATCATTGACTCACTAGCAATGGCTGGATCCATCCTTATTTCTCCTGTACCTGCCTTTCTCTCATAGTCTCTCTTTTGTTGCATCAGGGTCTCACCCTGGCTCCCCACCCTCACACCCTCACCTTCACCTACTAAGGTGGGACTCCTCTCACTCACTTTTGCCAATCCTGAAGAAATGGATTGCTGAGATTCACTCTTTTCCTCTCCTTTTGCCTGGGAGCAACCCAGCCTCTCACTCAATGCACTCTCCTCTCTCAGTCCTAAGAGTGATTGTATTACCACTTAATCTTCTGCACTTGAAATTATTTAAGTTTGAAGTTGTGTAAAGACACTCGACGGATAAGTGATATCCGTCGGGTGAGTGGGAAAGCTATCCGATGGATAACTGCTGTTAAACTTATCCGTCGGGATACAATCACTACTCGATGGATGAGCAATATCCATCGAGAGAGTAGAAATGAATGAGGTGGGAAGAGAAACTATTGTTGACTCTGTGTTGATTGAAGTTATTTGAGGCACAGATGTCACAATAGAATCTGAAAGAATTGGCAAGTGAGCCAACAAATCATCTAAAAGATGATGCTCACTTGCACTAGATTTTGGCTTCCCCAACAGAGTTAAAGAAAGGGAATTAGGAATTGAAGTGTTTATCATGTCCACTTCCAGTGAGTTAGTTGGTGAGTATGGTGTTTCAGTGGCTTCTATTATGAGAGATTTTGGCTGTGACTCCACATTTATTGGAGCCACATCAATCTGAATTTGAGAAGGTGCAGGGACTGTGTCTTTAGCACCAGTTTGCACTGTGTTTGTGCCCTGTGCATCCCCAGTTGTTTTGGATTTCTTCTTTCTAGTATAAGTTTGGGGTGAGCTTGTGTCTCTAACCCTTTTGGCCTGTGCTCTTGGATGAGAGCTTTGTTCAATAGCCACATCCTTTTGGGAGGATGCAGCTAGAAGTGAGCTTTTTTCCTTTTTAAGAACTGCAGTTTGTTGGGAAACTGCAGTGTGGCTAGGCTGGGATTCACTCAACTCTCCAACCTTATCCTTGGGGTTTCTTTGATGTTCACCCCTTCCCTCACATATCTGACCCTCCTTCACACTCCCCTCTTTGGCTTTGGTAGATTTTTCAACTGGTACCTTTTGAGAGATACCAGGGGGGTTTTCTTTGATTTAGATTTGGAAATTACAGTTGATTTGGCAGCTTTGGTAGGCAACTGTTTGGTCATTGTCACAGTTTCTATAGCTATTCCTGAAGTCAAAGAAATAGAGGAGATTGGAATAGTTGAGGGTATGGATGAACTTACCTCACTTACCTGAGGTGTCAGCATTACAGGGAAATAGAACATTGGCACATCCCTATGGTGGTTGGCTCTGTTCAAATCTGCAATGATTCTTCTCTCTTGAACCCAACAAGCTAATTTGTTGTTTGGGTTCTCAAGTGCAATCTCTTGACAAAGATGGTTAGCCAATAGCATAAAAAATCTAGCATAATATATGTTCTTTCCCCTTTTGGCTAACTCACCTAGTTTAAAACCTAACTCATATATGACAAGGTCACTGAAATTGTAAAATTTGTCTGTAACTAGTATGTATAGCATGTTAAGCATGGAAATGTTCACAAAATCAAAATTACTGATTTTTCCAGAGAAAACTTTAGTTACAACATCACACATAAATCTCCATTCCTTCCTAATACCTAATCTCCTAATATCACTTAGCTTATTAGTAGGAAGTGCATAATGCATGGAATTAAACATATTGATCAAATCAGTGTCAGTGTGTGGTGAAGTTACATTATCATCAGAGATCTTTAAACATGCTTCTATCACATCACTATTGATACAGAATTCATTACCTTTGATGGTCAGGGTGATGGTTTTGTCAGTAGAGTTGTAAATTGCCGAGGTCCACATCTCTTCTACAACTTCACAAAAGATTGTGGGTGATTCAAGCATGGCAAAACTTAACTTGCAGTTCTTCACGAAGTCCATCATCTTGTGATAGTCTTCTGATTATTGAATGCCCTTGTTGACCAAAGCAGTGAAGTTGTTCTTCTCATAAATGAACCCAGTCTGAGATATAATCTTTACTACAGGTGCCATTGTTAGAGAGGGAAAGCTTGAAGAGAAAGAGGATTTTTGCTTGAGAGAGAATGAAATAAACACAGTTGAATTTGAGAATGATAAAAGAAAATGATTAGAATGAAATAAGCTTTTATACTTTGCTAAAAAACAACGGATAAAAATAATAAAGAGAAGTAAATTACCCAATAGAAATTGCCTAAATTAGCCGTTTTAAAAATAAACTGTAAAAATTCCATTCATTATCCGTTGTGTAATGCTTACAAACTGTAAGTATACTCGATGGATAATGTTCAGGGAATTAACGGTTAAGATTTAGATACTTCGACGGATGAGGATAAACTGTTATCCGTTGAGTATTAAAAGATTCCAGAAATTTTTTATTTGCACATTGTATATCGACGGATGACTCAACTCGATGGATAATGGTCATCCGTCAAGATGAAAATTTTGACTTAGCCAAAATTTCATCCAAGACTAAAAAATCAGTTAAATTTCTGGCTACTTTTCAACTTGCACAATAACTCAGATAGATTCAAGAGTAATTAAGCATACCTAACTCACTTACCAACCTAGAAAAGGTGGATTCATCCAGTGGCTTGGTAAAAATATCTGCAAGTTGCTTCTCACTTGGAACAAAATGTAACTCTACAGTACCATTCATTACATGTTCCCTTATGAAATGGTACTTGATGTCTATGTGCTTTGTCCTTGAATGTTGCACTGGATTTTCAGTGATGGCAATTGCACTTGTGTTATCACAGAAAATAGGAATCCTCTCAACTTGCAGACCATAGTCTAGCAATTGATTTTTCATCCATAAGATCTGTGCACAGCAACTGCCAGCAGCAATATATTCAGCTTCAGCTGTAGAAGTAGAAACTGAATTTTTCTTTCTACTGAACCAGGACACAAGCTTGTTTCCTAGAAATTGACAAGTTCCTGTTGTGCTTTTTCTGTCAATTCTGTAACCTGCATAGTCTGCATCTGAATAACCAGTTAGATCAAAACCAGAATCTCTAGGATACCAAATGCCAAGTTTTGGTGTTCCCTTGAGATATCTGAAAATTCTCTTAATAGCTATTAAGTGAGACTCTCTAGGATTAGCCTGAAATCTAGCACATAAACATATAGCAAACATTATATCTGGCCTACTAGCTGTTAAGTACAGAAGTGAGCCAACCATGCCTCTATAGCTTAAAATATCCACAGGCCTTTCAGTAGTGTTTAGTTCAAGCTTAGTTGCAGTGGCCATGTGAGTTTTTGCAGATGTGCAATCCATTAGATCAAACTTCTTTAAAAGATCAAAAATATATTTAGTTTAACTAATGAATATTCCATCACTAACTTGCTTAACTTGTAAACCAAGAATGTAAGTTAGTTCTCGCATCATACTCATTCCATACTTACTTTGCATCAGTTTGGCAAACTTTTTACAAAGTTTCTCATCTGTAGAGCCAAAGATAATATCATCTACATAAATTTGAACAAGTATGCTAGAGCCATTAACATTTCTGAAAAATAAAGTTTTATCGACAGTACCTCTTGTGAAGTAATTTTCCAAAAGGAACTTTGATAAAGTGTCATACCAGGCTCTAGGTGCTTGCTTCAGTCCATAAAGTGCTTTTAGTAGATAATAGACATACTCTGGAAAATTTGGATCTTCAAAGCCAGGAGGTTGACTAACATACACTTGTTCCTCCAAATCTCCATTCAGAAAGGCACTTTTGACATCAATTTGATAGACCTTGAAATTGGCATGGGCTGCATAGGCTATAAAAGATTCTGATGGCTTCAAGTCTTGCAACAGGAGCAAATGTTTCATCAAAATCTATTCCTTCTTGCTGGCAATAGCCTTTAGCAACCAATATGGCTTTGTTCCTTACTACTATGCCATTTTCATCCATCTTGTTTCTGAATACCCATTTGGTGTCTATTGGATTCTTTCCTTTAGGCTTAGGTACTAGCTTCCAAACTTTATTCCTTTCAAATTGGTTTAGCTCCTCCTGCATAGCTAAAATCCAATCAGGATCTAACAAGGCTTCTTCTACCTTCTTTGGTTCTTCCTTTGACAGAAAGTTATTGTATAGACATTCTTCTTGAGTTGCTCTCCTGGTTTGAACTCTAGAAGAAACATCACCAATAATCAGTTCAAAGGGGTGATCTTTTGTCCATTTCCTTGGTTGAGGTAGATTAGCTCTAGATGAAGAGACCTCAATGTTGTCTTGATGTGTGATTGAGTTTTGATTGCTAGAAACTCCCCCTGAGTTTGTGGATCTTTGATTTGAGAAAGGGGTACTTTCTATAGGTGACCTTCCTTGATTTCCTGCTCCTTTAGATAACCCGACGGATGGTGAATTTTGAGTACCGACGGATGAGGCAGGTTGTCTTCCGACGGATAACACAGATTGCCTTCCGACGGATGAAGCATTATGTAACTCGACGGATGTTGAGTTATGTGCTTCATTGGTGGTAGATTTGTCTGCATTATCCTTAGACACTGTTTCTTGATCACTCTCATCATCACTTTCATCACTGACCATCTCAACATTGTCGAATTTGAGGTTCTCATGGTAATCTCCATCTTTTAGTCCTTCAATCTTTTTATCATCAAACACAACATGTATAGATTCAACAACAATGTTGGTTCTTAGATTGTAGACTCTATATGCTTTACCAACAACATATCCAACAAAAATTCCTTCATCTGCTTTGGCATCAAACTTCCCATTTTGATCAGTTTGATTTCTCAGAATATAGCATTTACAGCCAAAGACATGAAGAAAGTTTAGAGCTGGCTTCTTATTCTTGAACAATTGATAAGGAGTCATGCATCTTTCTTGATTAATCAGAGAGATATTCTGAGTGTAGCATGCAGTGTTTACAGCTTCAGCCCAGAAATAAGTTGGTAATTTTGATTCTTCAAGCATTGTCCTTGCAGCTTCAATAAGAGATCTGTTCTTTCTTTCACTACTCCATTCTGTTGTGGAGTCCTTGTTGCTGAAAACTCATGCAAGATCCCATTTTCCTCACAAAATGCTCTCATGACATAGTTTTTGAACTCAGTTCCATTGTCACTCCTGATTCTTCTAACTTTGAAATCAGGATGATAGTTAACTTGCCTTATGTGATTAATGATGATTTCACTAGCCTCATCTTTAGACTTTAGGAAATGTGTCCAATAGAACTTTGAGAAATCATCTACAATTACTAGGCAAAATCTTTTCTTTGAAATTGACAATAGATTGACTGGTCCAAACAAATCCATGTGAAGCAGTTGCAGAGGCTCTTCAATTGCTGAATCAAGTTTCTTCCTGAATGATGCTTTGATCTGCTTCCCTTTTTGACAGGCATCACACAGTCCATCCTTTGTAAACTCCACTAGAGGAATGCCTCTAACTAGCTCTTTCTTTACCAGCTCATTCATAGTCTTGAAGTTTAAATGGGATAGCTTCTTGTGCCACAGCCAACTTTCATCTTGACTTGCTTTACTGAGAAGACAAGTTACAGATTCTGCTTTAGTTGAGTTGAAGTCAGATAGATACACATTTCCTCTTCTCACACCAGTGAGAACCACTTTGTTGGTTTGATTATTAGTCACAACACAGGCTTCTTTGTTGAAGGTTACTGAGTTGCCTTTGTCACAAAGCTGGCTGATACTCAACAGATTGTGTTTGAGACCATCCACTAAGGCAACCTCTTCAATGATGACATTGTCCTTTGAAATCAAGCCATATCCCACAGTATATCCTTTGCTGTCATCTCCAAAAGTAATACTTGGGCCAGCTCTCTCCTTAAACTCTGTGAGCGGGGTAGAATCACCTGTCATGTGTCTTGAACAGCCACTATCCAAGTACCAAAGATTCTTTCTGTTTCCCTGCACACATCAAAATCAAATCAAGTTGATTTTGGTACCCAAATTTCCTTGGGTCCTGCCTTGTTAGCTTTCTTCTTCTGTTTCTTAGGTCTTAACTCATTTGACTTAGGAATTTCAGATTCTTCCTTAGTCATTTGGGTTGGGCCTTTGAAACCACTAGATGCAACAGAATTATCATGCATGTTATGGCTAACAGGAAATGGCATGCTTGGTGCAAACACGTTATTCCAGTAAGGCATGCTAAATGGCATTTGAGGCATATTGTATGCAGCATAATATGGATTAGGTGCAAATGGCATATTAGCAAACTGTGCATTCATATTCTATGTAGGCATAGCATTAACAGGCATGGGAGGCATGGCATTCATGTTAGGAAATTGAGGCTGAACAGACATGGGAGTAGGCATGGCAGATTTTCAATTAACTGACAAATGATTTACACTGCCACACTTGACACAGATTTTTCTAGGAGCATATTTATCATGTGTGTAGTTATTGTGTTTGTTAATCCTTACTTTACCATTCCTATTGTTTTTCCTTTTAGTCTCTGTTTTTACCTCTATCTTCTCAAGTCTGTCACTTAACTGTTTGACAGTCATGTGACCAACATTAGCCTTTTTCCCTTTCTTAGCTTGACTTGACTCTCCTGAAACAAAGTTCTTGGAAACAGACCCATACTTTTCATTTAGCTTGATTAATTTGGTTTTGCTAATGGGTTTGCTTACAGCCGACGGATGAGGATTTTTATCATTCGACGGATAACACTTTTTGTTATCCGACGGATAGTCCTCATCATCCATCGAGTCTACATCTGTCAGCAACCCATCTCCCAAAATAGGTTCTAGTTTCTCCTTATTCTTTTTCCAGGCTTCATCATAAAAAGACTCAATTCCTTGAACCTTGGTGATTTGAGCATGAACATCCCTAGATGTTTTCCATGCTTTAATCACCTCTTGTTCACGCTCGAGCTGCTTCTTCAAAACTTCTTCCTTTTTCAAGGACTCTGTTAATTCCTCCTTGGAAATCTTACACTAAATTTTTAGTTTCTCAAACTCAACAAACTGAGACTCAAGCACATTATTCCTCTCACTTAAAAACAAATTGTTTTCTTTAATTTTAGCATTTTCTTTAGTGAGAGACTTAAGTGTAACACGCAAATGATACAATTCTGTAGACATATCATTTATGGCATCATTACACTCAGCTTTAGATAAATGTGCAAGGTTTGTAGTGATTACCTGATTGCTTGAGGAACTTGTCTCTGTTTCATCAGACTTGGCCATTAGGGCTAGATTGACATAGCTGACATCTTCATCTTCATCCAAACCATCAGCTGCCCAGTCATTCTCTTGTGTAATAAAAGCCCTTTCCTTTTGTTTGAGTAGATCAAAGTATTTTTTCTTGTAATCTACAGAATCAAACCTTTTCTTACTGGAATCTGACTTTCTACACTCATTTGCAAAATGCCCTGCCAAGCCACATTTGAAACATTTGAATTTTGACTTATCCACCATATTTCTATTTGGCTTGGCTGCTCCAAAGTTCTTTTTGAACTTGAGCTTAGTAAATCTTCTTGAAAGGAATGCTAGGTGCTCATCAATGTCCTCCATGTCATCTTGGCTCAATGATTCTTCACTTTCTGCAGCTAGCCCCTTACCCTTGCTTTCACAGACCTTTGAAGTTGATTCCACAGCTTCCATCTTTACTTCTTTCTCCTTTTCCAGATCAGCAACTAGTGCAATGGATCCTCCTTTCTTCTTTCCTCTCTCTATTCTTTCATCCTGCTCTATCTCAAGCTCATAGGTTTTCAGAATGCCATACAGTCTTTTTAAAGTAAACTCCTTATAATCTTGTGAGTTTCTCAATGAGACTGTCATTGGTTTCCATTCCTTTGGAAGAGATCTGAGAAATTTCAGATTGGAGTCTTTAGTCTGATAGACTCTTCCATGCAACTTAAGAGCATTTAGTAGTTTTTGGAATCTACTAAAAATGTCAGTGAGTGACTCACTTTCTTCATTGTGAAAATGCTCATATTGCTGAATCAGGAGCTGCATTTTATTTTCTCTTACTTGCTCAGTACCATCACAGATTATCTGTATTGTGTCCCAAACTTCCTTGGCAGTCTTGCAGTTGATGATGTTATCAAACATGTCTGCATCAACACCATTGAACATAATGTTCATGGCCTTTTTATCTTTCTTGACTTGTTCAATGTCAGGATCAGACCATTCATGCCTTGGCTTTGGAACAGATGGCTCATTTCCTGTTGCAGCTCTCATTGGAACATGAGGGCCTCTTTCTATGCAGTCCACATAGGCCTCATCTTGAGAAAGCATGTGAAGATGCATTTTTACCTTCCAATGATGGTAATTATCTTTATCAAGAAAAGGAATTTTGACTCCAATATCTTTCTTGTTCATCTTGCTGAATTGTTTTGATCTTTAAACTCTTTGTAGATTAAGAGCTTGCTCTGATACCAATTGTTAGTCCCTTAACAATGAAGCAAGAATTACAGAAGGGGGATTGAATGGAATTCTTGAACCTTTTTCTTGAAATAAAAATGTTCAACTCGATTATTGATATATTTGTTTTGATTAGCACAATGCGGAATATAAACTTGAATGAATCAAAACACAAGTAATTAAAAACAAGAGTCTTTAAAAACTTTCTGGCGGATTTAAACAATTCCACCACAGATATATATAATATATCGAGAGGACTTTGTGTGCAGAAGTGCTCACATCTGCTTACAAAATAGAACTACTGAGAATATAGGAAATGCTAAAGATTATGCTTATAAAGATTTCTCTGTTTTTGAGTTTCTCTCAGCTATCTCAGTTTTTTTTATTTGCTACTCTCTTGGTTTATATAATACCAAGATTACAAAGTCAAAAAGATTGAACAAATATAAAATCTAACAGTCTTAATCTTTGCTGCTTTTCGTCCTCTATTACCCAGTTAATGGGCTTCCACAATGTATTTGTATCCAACTCGACGGCTGTGTGTCAGCTTTCACTGTTCAACTGATGTTTGAATTCTTGATATGATCATCCGTCGACTTTTAGATCATCCGTCGATGACTTAATTGATCATCCGTCGACTGCTATGTTAAACATCCGTTGATAGTCATTTGATCATCCGTCGAAGGCTTTGTTAATCAACCGTCGGTAGCTATTTTGGCACTTGACTTCATTTCACTTATACAGAATTACAAGACATTACTTATGTACAGTTAATCAACCTATTCCGCATATCTAGTTAAAGTCAACATGACTTATATGCTACTACAGATTCTATACAAAGGTGCATACATCACTGTGCTACAAACTTATTATTACATAAGCTACTCACTCGATGAATAATAAGTTAATCATCCGTCGAGACTATAATGAGTCATCCGTCGG
Organism: Apium graveolens; assembly: GCF_009905375.1. NCBI lineage: Eukaryota > Viridiplantae > Streptophyta > Magnoliopsida > Apiales > Apiaceae > Apium > Apium graveolens. Next base: position 203,258,973 of record NC_133655.1, on the reverse strand, counting down.
GATTATATCACTTATCCGTCGAGTGCTACATTATTTCACTAAGTAAAATCTACTTAGATGTTTTGTTTATGAAATCATCAAGTACACAACATATGCACAACACATATCACTATCAGAGTTTAGAAATTCACATCAGACAACAATCAACATTTAAGCAAATTTTCAATTTAAGCACAAAATATACAAAGATAGTAATATCTGTTAATACTGATCATAAAGTCTGATATATCAGAACATAAACTAAGCAGATTTAGAGAAAGAACCTGAAACCATTTCAAGTTCATTTACCAATCTTGTAAAAGTAGCTTCATACATTGGTTTTCTGAAGATATCTGCTAGTTGTTGATCTGTTGGAACAAAATGAAATTCCACGGTACCTTCATCCACATGTTCCCATATGAAGTGGTACCTAATGCTGATGTGCTTTGTCATTAAGTGTTAAACTGGATTACCTGTCATAGCAATAGCACTTTGATTATCACAGTAAATAGGGATTTTAGAAAATTCTAACCCATAATCCAGTAACTGATTCTTCATCCAAAGAATCTGTGCACAACAGCTTCCTGCAACAATGTATTCTGCTTCTGCAGTTGATGTGAAAATTGACTTTTGTTTCTTGCTAAACCAAGAAACCAATCCGCCTCCAAGAAATTGGCAGCTTCCACTTGTGCTTTTTCTGTCAATTTTGCATCTTGCAAAATCTGCATCTGAGTAACCTATTAGCTTAAAGTCTGATTCTCTAGGATACTACAATCCCAGATCAGCTATACCCTTAAGGTACTTGAAAATTCTTTTCACAGCTGTTAAGTGAGGTTCTCTTGGATCTGCTTGAAATCTTGCACAAAGACAGGTAGCATACATGATATCAGGTCTACTTGCAGTTAGATAGAGTAGTGAACCAATCATACCTCTGTAATAAATAATATCTACTGATTTACCAGTATCCTTATCCAACTTTGTTGCAGTGGCCATAGGAGTGGATGCACTTGAACAATCTTGCATTCCAAATTTCTTCAACAAATTTCTGGTGTACTTAGATTGACAAATAAAAGTTCCTTTTTCATTCTGCTTGACTTGAAGGCCCAAAAAATAGTTAAGTTCTCCCATCATACTCATTTGATATCTTGACTGCATCAGCTTGGCAAACTTCTTACAAAGTAATGCTCTTGGTGCTTGCTTAAGGCCATAAAGTACTTTATCAAGCCTATAGACATGATTGGGAAATTTGGAATCTACAAAGCCTGGAGGTTGTTCAACGTATACTTCCTCTTCCAATTCTCCATTAAGAAAAACACTTTTCACATCCATTTGAAAGACTTTAAACTTCTTGTGAGCAGCATAAGCCAAAAATATCCTTATGACTTCCAATCTAGCAACTGGTGCAAATGTTTTATCATAATCAATTCCCTCCTGTTGAGAGTATCCTTTTGCAACCAGCCTTGCTTTGTTCCTTGTAATTATGCCATCACTGTCAGTTTTGTTTTTGAACACCCACTTTGTACCAACAACAGACCTGTTCTTTGGTCTTGGTACTAGGGTTCAGACTTTATTTCTTTCAAATTCATTTAACTCTTCTTGCATTGCTTGCACCCAATCAACATCTTGAAGAGCTTTTTCCACTGTCTTTGGTTCAGTCTGAGAAAGAAAAGAATGATAGAGACATTCATTTGATGTAACTGTTCTAGTTCTGACACCTGCATCAGGATTTCCAATAATTAAGTCAGGTGTATGTGCTTTAGTCCACTTCCTTGCAGATGGAAGGTTTTCTCTAGAACTGGATGCTCCCCCATGATCCATGTTGTCTCCATCAACATTTTCTGATGCTCCCCCTAAAATTATGCTCTCTGAGTTGGATCCTTCAAAATTTGAGTTTCCAGAATTATCAGAACTTGGCCCATCAGATGTTGACGAATCAGAACATGAAGAGCCTGTTGTAGATTCTGATGCTTCTTGAGATGTGGTTGGATCTTCAGTATGCTCCCCCTGCACAGGTGCATTTTCCTTAGGCATAGTCACCACAGTTTCAATAACATCAGAGTTTAATCCATCAGAGGTTGCAGTATCAGGATTTAGACTGTCAGGATTTATAGAATCAGAATTTAAAACTTCATTTTTGAATCTCAGCTGATCATGATCATTGAAATCTTCAAGTCAAGTATTCTTCTTATCATCAAAAGAGACATTGATAGATTCCATGACAACCCTTGTTCTTAAATTGTAGACTCTGAAGGCTTTTGTGGAAAGTGGATATCCAACAAAAATTCCTTCATCAGCTTTTAGATCAAATTTGGATAGTTGTTCGGGATGAGTCTTAAGAACAAAACACTTGCATCCAAATACATGAAAATACTTCAGATTTGGCTTCTTTTTCTTCACCATCTCATATGGTGTTTTTTCATGCTTGTTGATAAGTGTTGCATTCTGAGCAAAACAAGCAGTCTGCACAGCTTCAACCCAAAAGTAGGTTGGCAACTTTGCTTCATCAAGCATAGTTCATGCAGCTTCAATAAGAGTTCTATTCTTTCTTTCAATAACTCCATTTTACTGTGGAGTTCCAGGAGCAGAAAATTCCTGCTTTTTTTGCATGGTCTTTGCAGAACTCTTCCATGATCAAATTCTTGAACTCAGTGCCATTATCACTTCTTATGATCTTCACAAAATCATTGACAAATTTATCCTGTTGCTTGACATGATCAATCAAGATAGATGCAGTTTCACTTTTTGTGTGCAAGAAATACACCCATGTGTATCTGGTGAACTCATCCACTGTGACCATAGCATATTTCTTCTTTGCAATAGACATGACATTCACTGGACCAAATAGATCAATATGTAGTAGGTGATAAGGCTCAAGAATTGATGATTCAGTCTTGCTCTTGAATGAAGATTTTCTTTGTTTTGCCTTCTGACATGAATCACAAAGGCCATCAGGAGCAAATACTAATTTTGGCAGTCCTCTCACAAGATCTTTCTTGACTGGTTCATTTATATTGTTAAAATTTAAATGAGAGAGTTTCTTGTGTCAATCCCTGCTTTCTTCAATTGATGCTCTACTTAACAGGCAGATTGCAGAACCATCAGTACTTGTTGAAAGCTTGGCTTCATAAATGTTACCATGCATGTATCCTTTCAGAACAACTTTGCATGTAGATTTGCTTACAACTTCACAGTGTTCTTCAAAGAAATCCACATGATAACCTCTGTCACAGATTTGACTCACACTCAGCAGATTGTGTTTATGTCCTGAGACCAGAGCTACTTTTTCAATGATGACATTCCCAAGATTGATATTTCCATATCCTAGAGTTTTTCCAATGTTGCCATCTCTATAAGAAACACCTGGGTCAGATTTCTCCACAAAGTCTGATAGTAGGGCTTTATTTCCAGTCATATATCCTGAACATCCACTGTCCAGAACTAGGATGTTTTTCATGTTGTCCTGCAATCACAAAGACCACTAATGATTAGTTTTAAGGACCCAGACTTGCTTGGATCCTTTGACCTTTTTATGTTTGTTAACATTTGCAGCGGATTTAGCATCAGAGTTTATCTTAATATTTTTCTTATTAAAATTTGCAATATCAGACTTTGCGTCAGAACTTACACTAGAAGGAATAATGCTAACTTTCTTTACAAAAGGTTTTATTTGATAATAATCATAGTACAAACTATGATATTCCTTACAAGTATAAATGGAATGCCATAAACTACCACAATGAAAATAAGGATTTTGTGGCTTATATCTAACAGATTGACTCTTAACTCCTAATTTTGAAGGTAAGGAGTTTATGTTCTTATTCTTCCTGCAAAAAGAAGCCAGATGGTTAGAGTTTCCATAGTTATGACATGTTTTTCTAGGAGCATTAGGAACAGGCTTATAATTGTTACTTTTGTTCACACCTTCCTTTCCATTCCTATTTTTCCTAGGTGGCTTTACCTTGTTTACACTCTTAACATCTTTCAGCTTATGTTTAAGCTGCTTCTTCGTTATTAAGCCTATGTTAACTTCAGTTGGCTTATCCTGTTTAGGTTTGTCAGAAGTTACTTTCTCCTTAACTTCTGATTCCTCAATATCAGCCTTTGCAGTTACAAACTTAACAGGATTTACCTTTGGTTTTTGTTTAACAACTATAGGCTTAGTTTCTACAGTTCCCTTATTGTTCTTATCATCTCCATAACCTAAGCCCTCTTTTCAGTTTCCACTACTAAGAATATCCTGAGTTGATTTACCAGAGTTAGTCCAAGTCTTGATAATCTCTCTTTCCTTTTCTAACTTAGTTTTTAGAGATTTATTCATTTTTAGCACTTCATCCCTAACATAAAAGGCATCATCTCTATCTTTCTGAGTTTCAAAATCTGAAGTATCTGACTAGCTTTTCTTCTTTGTGACAAGAGCCTTGCCTTTGTCACTTTTCCCTTTTCTGCAATCTGGAGATATGTGGCCTTTCTCACCACAGTTGTAGTATTTAACATTTGAGTAATCTCCTCTGTTAGACTTTCCTCCTTTGCCTTCAGATTTTCTGAAACCTTTCTTATCAGAACTTGCACCTTTCCTAGGAAACTTGTTTCCTCTCCTGAATTTCCTATATGCAATCTTTGTGATTCCTTTCACCATAAGAGCACACAGCTTCATCATCTCCTCATCAGGGTCCATCTCAGGTATACTTTCAGTTTCTGAGTCATCATCACTATCAGAACTTGATGAATCAGTATCAGACTTTTTGATGAGAGCCTTTCCCTTGCCTTTCTTTGAGGCAGGAACTTTGGGACTTTCCTCATCATCGACAAAAGCAATTGTCCTTGACTTTCTTCCATTCCTCTTGCTTCTTTGTTCCATCTCAAGTTCATGAGTCTTGAACATCCCATAAATTTCATCAAGAGTTATTTTATTAAGATTATAGTTGTCTCTTATTATGGTAGCCTTCAAATCCAATCTTTTAGGAAGAGCTAACAGGAATTTAAGATTTGAATCTTCAATATCATACTCTTTGTCAACTAGTGACAAATCATTCAAGAGTTTGACAAATATGTCATACAAATCAGTTAATGACTCATCAGGCTTTGAGTCAAAGTGCTCATACTCTTGAGTGAGTATAGTCTTTATGTTCTTCTTGATTGAATCAGTTCCCTGACATCTTGTTTCCAAAGCATCCCATATCTCTTTTGCAGTCTTGCATTGAATTACCCTATTTGACATGACATTATCAATGGCACTATGCAGCAAGTGTCTTACCTTTGCATCCTTCGCAATCGATGAGATATCTTCAGCAGTATAATCACTTTTCTCCTTTGGTACAGACTTTGCTGGCTGACCTGCAACTTCCACAGAGAGTTTGGTTGGTATATGTGGTCCTTCATTAATCCTATCAAGATATTCTGGGTCTGTAGCTTTCAGAAACATAGCCATCTTCACTTTCCATATGGAATACTCAGAAGGTTTCAACATGGGAACTCTTATAGTCTCATATCGACTATGGGTTATGGTTTTCGAGGTTCTTCAGTTTTGGTGGGCTTGGTTGAAGTTCCTTCTTCAGACATGATTGTTTTTGGATCTTAAACTGTATGCGTGTTAACAGATAACTCTGATACCACTTGTTAGGTCACACACACTGTAGAAGGGGGTTGAATAAAGTGTTTACTACAATCAAATTGAATATAAGAACTCAAGTAACAGAAAATAGATTTTATTCAACATAATAAACTCTGTTACAATATGAAACTGTCCTCTCAGTGATGAACAAATTATCACGAGAGCTGTTAGGGTTACAAAGAATAATAACTTCGATAATGATAACACTTATAGTGTAAACCCTATGCCTGTGTTTATATACTACACAGTTACAAGATAAATTCTAATTGATATGGAATATAATTCTGCTTCCTAAAATATATCAACTAGTTATCTTTTCTTCCAAGTATTCTATTCTTCATAGAATTCCTTCTTCATGCATATTTCATTATGTCTTAGTCTCGATCTTCTTTCCTTTCAATCAGCCACCTGCCTTATCTGAAAGTCATCTTAAGTCCTGATATTATCTCCTTATAAATATCTTCTAATAGCTTAAGTTCTGATAACTTAAATTCTGATATCTTAAGTTTTGTCTTCAGTATAAGTGCTGATTTCCAGTTAAGTACTGATTTGTCCTGTTAGGTAAGATCTGAAAACTAAATACATATCATATTACACATGACATTATCAAATATATCTAACATGGTAGGATCCAAGTACTTCATGTATTGGATATACTATCGGTACCATAGGAGACGGTACTATATGTAGCTAAGGACCTGTGAAGTGTGTGTATACCCGAAATGAGGACACATAGCCCGTATGCGGGAAGAATGATAACCGGGAGACGAAGGTGTCGTCCTTCTACTAGTAGAAAAGGTTACTATTATTGTAGTACGACTGATCATCGTATGCGGTGGCTCCAACGAGTGTCCTATTCTTCCAATTGGAATTGTGATGCAATACCGTAACCCAAGCCTTGGTGCTGGGTTTACTATTAAGGTATTCACAGGATAATAAAATCCACTAAATAATTGTTTTCATAAGTAGGTGTATATCACCAAGGAAAACTATTTTCAAATAAAACATAATTATCATATCTGATGTTTTACGTAAGTTTATCATACAGTCATTTTCATACTGTACATTATTATGCTGGGCATCATATCTCACACTTGTTTCCATAAATTGACACAACACAATAGTGAATCAAGATGCCTACCATGAGAACCACAACCAGGAAACGGGTAGGAAATGGCCAGCTATTCCGTAGGTTGTTTGGTATTGTACCACAGGTAGTCCGAATAAGCTGGATTGGTTTCTAGTTGTTTTTAGTTTGGCTTATTTATAAGTATGACTTATATAAGGTAATAATTAAGAAACATATATTTGGCCGACGGACTAGCCTTACTTAAAGGTTACTCCCCGATAAGACTTAATTACTTTTGGGTTGTAATAATTATCACTTTGTGGTTTGATTTACTCTAGTAATGAATGGTTCGTTTCCAAGACAATAACTTGTCAGTGTGTGTGTGATAAGTGTGGGGTCGTAAAGTGTGAGTATTTATATATTATGATATGAGGTATGTGGTTTATAATACTTTAGATGGCGTGGCCTCCGAGATTCCTGACCCCGGATTTTGGGGCGCCATAAAATTGCTAAAATCTGGGTTATATCACTGAGAAAAGTTAGAGTCTATTTTAAGGATGGTACATTCACTCTTCTAAACAAAAACTTAATGGATTCTTTGATTCCTGCAAAAATTAAGAGAGTGTTAAGTTTGTTAAAAGGCAAGGACACTGTAACAAGGACTTGGAGATTATCTTTGGTTAAATGGTTGATTGAAAGAGAGGAAACAAAGAAAAGAGATAAGGCTGAAGCTGAAGAAAGAAGAAGGAAATATGATGAAGAAATAAATTTGTTTATAAAAAGATCAGAAGAGTTGAAAGCAAAAGGAATGAGCAGAATTTCTAAAGATGGTAGATTTCTAAACATCAAAGTTGGTGGATTCTCAATATTCAGCTTAGAGTATCTGGACCAGGGTTACCCTAAGGGAGAAAGGCAAAAACTGGTGGAAGCTCTAAGTGGAACACTCATCATAGAAGAACTTGAAATTCTTGATCACTTGAAGGATAAACTTAGAGAAGAAGCAGATGTAAAAACAGTCTTTACCTGATTCTTGTAATCTTGGAAACTGGTGAATCTTATGTTGTACAAGCTGTAATTCTACGAAGCTTTATATTTTAATTTTATCTTCCATCAGTTTTAAACATGGGGTTAGTCTTGTTAACATGCATGAATTTGTGTGAAGCAGTCTTCTCACAAATTGGGGGAGATTGTTGTAAAAGACATGCCTGTACTTTAACAAGACTAAGACAATTTGTCAACCCTAAATAAGTTGTATTGTTATCTAAATTTGTATTTTATACTTGTAACACTTAAATTCTATAAAAATGCAAAGGAGCAGACTGGAGTCTTTTTCATAAAACAGTATGAAGCCTAAGGATTCTATCTGGAAGAAGATCAAGAAGATCATGCCTCAGAAGAATTTTGAAGAAGCTTGGAGTTAAATAAATTTGTTTGGAGAACAATAATCTCAGTCAAGATCTCTACAAGTCACGGATTTAATGTTATAGAGAAGTCATTCGAGAACTCCAGAGAGTACCGAAGGATAAGCAATATCTACTCGATGGATGAGCAATATCTACTCGACGGATGAACAATATCTACTCGACGGATGAGTTATATATCTACTCGACGGATGAGATATATATATACTCGATGAATGAGCAATATCTACCGGGAGTTGAGAAGTCAGGAAAGCTACTCAAGAACTCAAGAAGATATCGACAAGCTAATTTTAAAGAACTGAAGATTGGAGATATCGACAAGTCATTTCTTCACTAGAGAACTCCGAGTTATCGATAAGTCATAGTGAAGATGTGAAGACTAGAGATCTCGACAAGCTGAAGACCTCTACAAGTCAAACTCAATATGGAATGCTAGAGATCTCGATAAGTCTATGTACTTATCGAGATGTCAAGTATTCTATTAATTCAAACTTGAGATCTCGAAGTCCAGTCACAAAGTACAGAATTGCAGATCAGTTCAATATCCAAGATAAACAATCAACAAACAATCTAATAGCTGGATTGACAAGTCTACAAAAAGCAGCTTGAAGAGTGTGCAAGATCAATGGAAAATATTAACTGACAGAGAAAGATTAAAGTAAACACGGGATGCTAAAGATATGCTAAGCCAGAAATGGAAGATCTTCTTTTCTATAAATAGAAATGACAAGTGACAGTTTAGAAAAGCTAATAGCATGTTTATTATCCACTGTGTAAACCAGCAGTTAACTGAGTTATAAAGTTAACACTGGTCCTCTAGTTAGATGTAACAATTTAGATCAAATCTCTTGTATCACTCTCAAGAAGAAGCTGAGCTCCTTAACATCAGAGAGCTTAGAAATTTTGTAGCAAAACAGTCTTAATTTTTAATATAAAAATTAAGTGAGTTTTAAAGATTTGTGTGCTTTATTTTATGCAAGTTTAAATTCTACATGAACACTTTTCAATACAAGATTTAATTTACTTTGTTCAACCATTAACTTTCAAGAAAAGCCTAAAATCAGAAAAACACATTCACCCCCCCTTCTGTAATATCCGGGATATATCGTGTAATTATTTTGCTATTAAATAATTATTATGTGTGTTCAGTATCTATTCTGTGAGTTAATTGTTAAATATTATCTGTACTTGGATATTCAAAAATAATATTAATTGAGTATTTTAATTTTTATATGTCCAAAATAAAACATAGATAATTGTCATATTTTCCTAATTATTTTTACGTTGATTTATGGATTTATAAGGATCATATGAAATTTATAAAATCTTTTTCCGAGTATTTAAAATCTATTTTATAAAAACGGGAACCAACTGACGTCAACCGTTGTTACGTTTTTGGAACCCGAAACTTTTCCGAGAACTCCTTCTTAACCTAATTGTAATATTCCAAGCATATTCCATGTTTCGACTTTTTCGATCCGGCGTACGGTTTATTCTGCGCGGGTCCCGGCGCAATATTTTCGATACAATATTCGTTTCGGTAAATCAATAAAACCCGTATTTTAGATAAACGGGAGCTTTTTATTAAACTATCCCAATTATCACTTCGTAGTACGTGTAACCAGGCGCTGAGACCAAGACCGCAGTACAAATTGTACTGATTTGGATAATTATCCCGAAAACCGATACCCTTTGGATCAGTTTTTATAAATAAACGTACCGTTTTATATCCGGAATGATCCAACGGGATACTAATTTTCCGTAATTATAAAGAGCCTTTTACCGTATTTTATTTCGTATCAAAATCATTTGCAGATAGTTAATTTTATAATTTTCAGAGAAAAACCCTAATTACATAAACTGTTCTAAGAATCAAACAGCAAAACGAAGGCGTTACCAATCTCTGTTTTCAAAGCTTGAGTAACCAAAACGTCTGATTTGGAGTTCAATAACATGCTCAAAAGTGAGTTTAATTTTCGAATTTCAAAATTAGGGTTTATAACCCGTATGAATGTTTTCAATTGAAATTTGGGGGTTTTTGATTCAAGGGTTATTAGCTGTTGATTTATAGTGGGTTGTGTTCCTTATAAAATTTGCAATCGATTGATATATAGCTCGTTAACAGAGGATGCTTGAATCGAAGGGAGTTGTGTTTTAAAGATTTATGATGTTCGCCGGAAACCGGCGATGTGCTTGGCCAATTTCCGGCCAGAACAGGGATGATTAGAATGTTTTGAATGCATTAACAAGTTCCTGGTGTTATGTAGTGTTGATCTGGAGTTGTTGGTGAGGTGAGGACGCCGGGATCGTCTTCTCCGGCCACCGTTTTTTTGGCGACTGAAACTGCAAAATTGCAGTTTAGTCCCTGTATTTTTGAAGATGGTGAAGTTTAGTCCCTGTAGTTTGCAAAGTTTTCAAAAATAGGATTCCTGTTTATAAAATGTTTAAAAATCATATTCCCTATTTATTTTTATTATAAAAATTCATTTTTAATTTCTGAAAATTCTGAAAATTATTATTTTAATTCCGAAAATTATTTTTAATTCAAAAATAAATCTGAATTAATTAGTTAATTAATTTCAGTTAATTTTTAATCAATTAATTGGTCAATTAATTTGGAAATTAATTGATTAATTGATTTAATTAGTTATTAATTGATTTTAATTAATTATTTAATTAGATATAATTACTTAAAAATAATTTAAAAATTCCGAAAAATTGTTTCGAGCTTTAAAATATTATTCTAAATTATTTCCAAGGCTCGATAATTAGTATAAAATTGTTTCGGAGCCAGAATTGGCCAACCGGACCTTGTTTATTATTCCGAAATTGATCTAACGACCCGTTTTAATTCTGAAAAATGTTTTAAAAATCATTTTAAATATCAGAAAGCCTATTTATGACCCGATACTTCTTTATAAATAATATATCATTGATTACTTGATGTATTATGTGCTATATGTGACTTGTTGATTGACTATCAGTCTATATATTCGGTGTTTACTTGATTATTGCATAACTTTCAATCTGTTAATCGGATTTGAGTAAAACGAAGGGTAGACAGAAGTATGTGTTGAATAGAACTCTATGAGTCGATTATTGATAGATGTTTATGATATGTGAGCAGAAGAGGCAAGGCGTAGGAAAGGGAAACAGGTAGTTGAGCAGTAAGACGATTGTGATTGGAAGTGAGTGCATAATAGTAAGCTAGTACCAGGCAAGTGTTCTGAACTTTCTCGAGATATTGTAGTGCTTGATAATCCTGTGATATTGCAAGTGCTTTGAAGCACAGAAACCTAAACCCTGATTCCAGTTATTGATATTGAGCCATGAACCTTATTCTTTCTAGACCATTAATTATTGTATACCCAAACACGAACCTCAAGTATACGATACTACTCCACAAATACATGCAAACAAAATTCCAAACACTAAACTGAATTAATTATATACTCAAACATTATATCCTATGCTTTGAAAGCCCAAATCTTTGAAACCCTGAAATGTTGATTCCTTTGTTATCCAATTCTTTCAATACCAGCATCTAAGCTTTTTAATTATCTTATTGATCCTTACAAGGATTGAAACCCTTTCATTGTTAAACACTCATTGTTGTTAATGATTCTGATTATTGTTTATTATTGCTTATTCTGTTATTATGTTAGAATTGGATTGTTTTTATAAAATTGTGGGCCAGATTCGTGGTCAGACCATATAATGGTCAAGTTAGGCCAATGTGTGCCTTGGATCCAGTAGTGAGAGCAATGTTGTGTGCCTTGCTCGGGGTTAGTGCGTGACTGATCAGCAGCCTAACCTTGGTTTTTAAATTAAAAGTATAATATCCAATTCTAAATCATAATCCATTGTTCACTTGATATCATAATCATGTTCACCTGATGATCATTATTCTCAGTTTTGTCATTATGACTTGCTGAGCTAGTTAGCTCATTTGTGCGATGTTGTTTATATTCTTTCCAGCTAAAAAGGAACCAGTTGGTAACGAGGATCCCCAGTCCAGCGCGAGAGCTAGGGGTTCAGGTTGAGAAAGCTGAGCTAGTAGGCTTCTTTTGGAATAATTTAAGTCTGTAAAAGTTTGTAATAAAGTTTAATACTCAGTTTGAGTTTGAATGGTTGGGATTTGAACGATATGTAATATAAGTAGATGTGTGGCTTGTGTGCATACTTTAACCTGTTGCGATCCGTGGTAGTTGGTAAATAGGGTCACTGCATACTATTGTTATCTTTATTATTGTTATAAGCAGGTTATAAATAAGATGTGTGTGTGTGTGTGGACCCCAAACTTCTGACCCGGGTTTGGAGGGCGCCACAGGTTTGGTATCAGAGCCACAGGTTATAAGTCACTGACACAAGCCTAGGTTGACGGGAATGGGTAGAGGGTTAGGATTAGAAGTAAGGAATTGAATGATAGAACGTTGAGAGGTTGAGTGTTACGGTATAACCAGTAGTAGTATAATTCGCGTCGTGGTTCAAGATTCTTATATTGCGATATAATTTCAGATAGCAGCGATGGCCGACTCTTTTATTCCTATATCAGCTGATCACTCAGAGCCTTCAGTTGGAGTGCCGTTTTTGGATCCACATCCTGTTGTTCCACCAGTGCTGGTTATACTACCTCCACCTGTGTTGTAGCCCGTAGCACTGCAGGCTATTCCACCTCCAGGCATGAGGCCACCTATTAGAGGACCCCCACCAGCTGATTCGGATTCCACTGGGCATTCAGTTGCGAGTGCCCCATTCCAGTCTACATTGCCCCCAGTTCCTTATTACCGGTATGAGGCTCTTCTATTGGAGCGTGATTCCTTGTTGGCCCAGATCAGAGAGCTACGACATATTATTAGGACTACAGATGTTGATAGTGGTGTGAGGGAGCTTCGAGAGGAGATTCATGTAACACGGAGGGTTCTTGAGGCTAGGCTACATAGAGCTACACTACCTGGCAGAGGCCCTGATGCACTGATGGGTTGGGCTACTGAGGTGATGGAGGACTTTCAGAGGCTGGCAGGACCAGAGTTTTCTTGGAGCTGAGTCAGAGATTCAGAGAGGGAGATGCTGAGCAGTGTTGTCATGGTTATGTAGTATATACAGTAGTGTGTAGTGTGTATCAGTTGACTTTTGAATTATATTTATAGACTAGCTATGCTGACTAGTGAGTAGGTTGTTGTACCCTTTTTGCTTTTACTTCCGAAGCGTCTTTACGCTTGTACTACCTAAAACTTTTGATCTATATATATCAGTATCTTTTTCCTTTCCAGCACTGTCATTTACTTTATCACACCTGTTTTACTTTACCTTATTTATTGCACCAGTTATACCCTGTGATACCATGTACCCTGTTTTCCATGACTGTTTATATTCTGTAAAGAAGCATGCAATTTACTTAGTTACAACTGTTTTCAAAAAGAGATACCTCTGTTTTACAAAACTTTTCTTTTATACAAAGATTTGATTCAAAAGCTGAATAAGTTGTTTGATTCTTTACAGAAAATGCCTCCCAAAAGAAATACCCGCACCAACACCCAGAATGAAGAAACCAACAATAATAACAACCAAGATGATACGAACCCAAATGTGAACCCAGGACCCATAGACCCAGCAATAGCCCAGATTCTTCAAATCTTGGCCCAACAAACAGTTCACCTGGCACAACAACAACAAAGACAGACCAACCCCCAGGTAACTTTTAAAACTTTTTAGGCAGTAAACCCACCAGAATTCAAGGGTTCCTTAGAGCCAATTGAAGCAAATATGTGGTTAAAGGAAATAGAGAAGGCATTTGCCTTAGTGAAAGTAAAGGAAGAACAGAAGGTTGAGTTTGCAAGTTACTATCTGAAGAATGAAGCCACCTATTGGTGGGAAATGGTGAAGACATTGGAAGGCACAGATGTTATTACTTGGGAAAGGTTTAAGGAATTGTTTTTAGAAAAATATTTTACTCAGTTTGTTCAGGATCAAATGGAGCTGATGTTTTTAGAATTAAAGCAAGGGAACATGTCGGCAACAGATTATGAGGGTAAGTTTGAGGAATTGTCAAGGTATGTACCGTCGTATGTGGATACTGACAGGAAGAAAGCTAAAAGATTTCAGCAAGGTTTAAAACCATGGATCATAGGGAAGGTAGACATTTTTGAATTGGATACCTATGCAGGAGTAGTACAGAAGGCTATGATCGCAGAGACAGAGAGTGAGATGTTCCAGAAGGAAAAGAAAAGCAAGAAAAGGAAAGTTGAGGGAAGTGAGGGTCAGTCACAACCAGGGAAGTTTCCAAATTTTAAGAAGGACAAGTTTCAGCCAGGGAGAAATTTTAATTTCAGGAGACAAAATGCAGGAGACGGAGGCCAGGGCAATCTTCCAGCTAATGTGAATCAGCCGAATCAGTTGAGATTAACTTTTCCAGATTGTCAAGTTTGTGGAAAGAAGCATGGGGGAGTTTGTAACAAGTTGAACGTGGTATGTTTCAAATGTAATCAGAAAGGGCACTGTAACACCCCCAGATCCGTGGTCAGGGATCCGGGTCATCACGGTCTTTCTTTCCACAATATCACTTCACTTAATTAACAATAAATAACCTCATGCTGTGACCCCACACTAACACACACCACAACCCGTTATAGTCTCAGAGATGAAATTGAAATAAGTACAAGTCTTTGAATCCATAATTTAAAAGTTATTACAACCCAAAAATGATTACTTGATAAGTTTATAATTAATTGCCATTATCTGCCACAAGTTATAATTATACATAATTGATTCCCAGAAGTAGAAGGTCTGATCTACAAATAGATCTACCTCTGCAGCTATAGCAGCTATGATCTCAACGGGAAGGCATGGGGCGCTTCCCACGCTCTTGCGCTGGGTCTGCTTGAGTCTGGCCATCTCTCCTAACTGTTGTTGTGTGATGAAGAAATAAAGCAAGAGTGAGCATTACAGCTCGCAAGATAATATATAGTGTAAACAATAACGCAAGCATCTAAATGGATAACTTGCTGGAAACCTTTATCAGGTGAAAGATAATTACTTACTGGATATAAGCAAAAACAAGGGATGAAGTTATCACATACTTCACTATACTTATATCATTTATAAAGCTATTTGAACTACCACTGTTCAAAGTATTATAGGTTTCAAAAGGTCATCCCATAGATGAGACCATAAGTTAAGACTTGAATAGATTCAATCTTTGAAATATTATTGAATGAAATAAAGTTATGAGATACTTTATTTAGTCCCGATATATATATATCCACATATATATCTCTTAAACATATTCTGGAACCTCTGTTATGTAAAGTATGAACAGAGTTTGTAACATCCAATGAATTTTGGAAAGGAAAAGAATTTTGGCATAAACCCAATATCTTGCTGATCAGGCAAAGATACCAATAAATAACCTTTTCTACTAGTAGATGGATGAATCCCCCACCGGTCATCACCCTGGCCACATAAGGACCTTGTGCTGGACCGCCACCCCGCCTCTTACGCGTTGATGGACTGCCACCCAGCCACTTACACTTTGATAGACCGTACCCCGGCCTGTCGCTTATGCCGACTCAATTAGAGGGACTTACTTCCCGAACGTTGGGCAAGTAATCAAATTGTTTTCTCAAAACAGCAACCACGTTGCGAATGTAAAATACACCACAGAGCCGAATCCCCCAGGTTTTGAGCGAGTATTTAAATCCCCTTCGAAAGGAGGATCTTAAATATAAAAGAATGAGTTTTGGGATCCGCCCTAACTTTTAGAAATCATTTTGAAGACTCGAAAACATTTTTAAGAATGTTTGGAGTACTGCTGATTTATTAAAATAAATCAGTCCCGATATATTAGAAATATCTGAATATTATTATTTAAATAATATTCTCATAAAGATAATCCTTATAAAAATAATCGAAGTAGAAGTTTTAAAACTTATACTTGAAATGAATAATAATTAACCAAAGATATACTTATACGAAAGTACGATCTTTATTTGAATAATCGAAAATAAGTTTAATTATCGAAACATTATTCTTTAATAAAATAAAGAATATTATTAAATAATAAGCGGAGTCATAATACCTCGAATGAATATTATAAATAATATTCATTAAATAAAATAAACGGAGTCATACATCCTCAAATGAATATCCAATTAATAATCATTAAATAGAATAAACAGAGTCATAAGTCCTCGAATGAATATTCAAATAATATTCATTAAATAAAATAAAGTTATCGAATAAATCTTATTCGATCAATAGTTTTGAAAACTATATCCATATATATATATAAATATATATATATATATAATATACTCGGGAGCATCGACTCCCGGTTTAGAAAATGTCCGCCTTTTGATCCGCTATACTAAGGGTATAATCAAATACCGCTTATCTCTAGCATAGGTATTATGCAACAAATAAGCATTTGAACCAACAGATATAAAAATCAAGAATACGAAACAGGCATGCATATATACCATATCACATGCTATAATATATCGCAAGAATTTTCTAATAACAAATATGCATTTATCACAAGATCATGCATATACACATATACATCACAACAACAGTTTATACGGGTAGAAAACTTGCCTGAGCGACTGGGGGTTATAAATGGCTTGGGACGAGTCTGGTAACCTATAAACAACATATAAGTTGGAATTAAACCAAAGTCACTTGCAAATCTATACTTTAACCAATTTAGACTCCAACGCTCGCTTTGCGCTTAATGATTCTCTTAAGTCGCTCGAGTACCCTCGGCTCCACCATTTTTAATAAATTAACCATTACGATTTTTAAGGCGATTCTTTTGCGAGTATCTTACCAACTGCCTAACACACTTAACATAATTCTTTCATACTTCAATTAGACCTTTAAGGTCTTTAACCAAGGTTTCAAAGTAAGGCGAGGGGTAATGATTCGTTCACGAAACGTCGTTACTTAAAATGGCCGTTTCTCCTAAACCATACATCAGAATCAAACGAACCACATATCAAAACGAAGCTCGTAACATGAACTATCTAAAAATGGCAATGGTCAAAACCTAGCAGGGAGTTCTCGGGTCCTAATGTTATGAACAAAAGCAGTCTAAAGTAAAACGGACATTACGACGGCTATGTTTACGCGATTTCCCAATTTTATACCATTCCAATTCAACCACCAATCAATCCGAATCCATTCATAAAACCAAAATCCATCCTCACTACATCATAACAGCCCCAATAAACTCAACATTACAATTTATACTTATTCCTTAACTTGAATTTAAACTATACTTATGTCCTTTAACCAAACCATAAGATTTCAACATTCAATTCACCACCATTCCAACCCAAACTCTAAACCAACAAGCATTAAGCTACTCTATTACCATAACTATCAAAATCATCCTAACATACAAAGTAAAGTTAGGGTTTGGAGATGATATAACTTCCTTGAAGTGATGTGAGTAGCTAGGAAGCCTTAAGAAGCCTTGAGATGTCTTAGAGATGCTTGGATCTTAAAGGAAAAACAAGAAAAATCAAGTTAAAAACCTTGAAATCACTATTCATTGTCTTCTTCATTGATTTATTGGAGAAGATTGAGAATGAATTAGAGGCTTAAACTCATAGGATAGCCATATCTATGCATAAGGAGTACTAGAGAATTATCTTACCAATTTAGGAAGCTTGGAACTTGAATTTTGAAAATTCCTCTTCTTGAAAATGGAAAAAGCCGAGAGCATGCTTCTTGGTGAAGAGAAATAAAATTTTTGTTTTGATGAAATGATTTGTTTTGGCTTGGTGGATGTAGTTTTGTTTGGATTTTTGGTTAATTACCCTATTAACCTTGTCTTTGTGTGGTTATAAACCAACCACATCTCCTCCCTCCCTATGTCATGCTTACATCACCTTATTATGTCATCATCTCTTACTTGCCCTCTCCTTATTGGTTGGATGACCTCATCATCCCTAACCTCCTTGATTAACTTCCTAATTGTTTGCCTAATGACCGCTGATCTGTTATACGGTTCGCTTAACTTTCGTTCTCGTTTCTCGTTTGAGGGATCATACCCGGGATTTTATTACTTGGGTTTCCTTAACCTTTCTCAATACATTATAATCCTTTTATGATCCTTTCTTATAATCCTTTAATTTAAATTCTTTTTATCATGTTACCTTATACTCAATTCTTTCCGTATCTAGTGGATTTCCGGGAAAAATCAAAGTGTTCGGAATTGGATTCTGACGATCTTTACATACACTTATATACCATATAGAGTACTAATAAAATCTCAGAATATCCATAAAAGAAACCCTACATAGAGTGGCATGAACAGTTTTCTTATTCAGCAATATCAGCAAAAACACTATTCATAAGGGTTACAAAAAGTTCAAAATTTTGGGGGTTATTACAGTCTCCCCTCCTTAAAAGGATTCCGTCCCGAAATCAAATAGAAAACAAATGGGTGTACTTTTCTAGCATTGCGCTCTCCAGTTCCCAAGTTGATTCTTCCACATTATGATTCTGCCATAGCACTCTGACTAGCTTGATCACTTTGTTCCGAAGCACCTGCTCCTTCTTATCTATAATCCTTACTGGTTTCTCCACGTAAGTCAGATCTGGTTGCATATCCACATGCTCGTACTCCACTATGTGTCTGGCATCCCGATGATACTTCCTTAGCATTGACACATGGTACACATTATGAACTTGTTGTAGGTTCGGGGGTAAGGCTAGCTCGTAAGCCAACTTCCCCATCCGTCTTAGTATCTCAAAAGGTCCAATATATCTTGGGCTTAGTTTTCCTTTCTTTCTGAATCTCATTAACCCCTTCCAAGGGGATACTTTTAGTAGTACTAAGTCCCCTACTTCATACTCCTTGTCCCTTCGGGCTAGGTCTGCATATTTCTTCTGTCTGTCTTGGGCTGCTACCAGCCGTCCTTTGATGAAATCCACTATGTCTGTGGTCCTTTGGACCACCTCGGGTCCGAGCATCTTCCGCTCTCCTACTTCATCCCAGTATAAGGGAGATCGACACCTTCTTCCATACAGGGCCTCATAAGGTGGCATTCCGATGCTAGCATGAAAGCTATTGTTATAAGAAAACTCGATCAACGGTAAGTGATCATCCCAACTACCTTTAAAGTCTATTGCACAGACTCTCAACATATCCTCTAGTGTCTGGATGGTCCTTTCACTCTGCCCATCCATCTGGGGATGGTACGCGGTACTCATATTTAACTTGGTCCCCGCACATTCTTGAAAGCTCCTCCAAAATCTGGAGTTGAATCAGGGGTCTCGGTCTGAGACAATGGACGCTGGGCCTCCATGTCGTGTCACTATCTCCTTAAGGTAAATGTCCACCAGTCTATCGACTGTGTATCTCTCATTGATAGGAATGAAATAAGCTGACTTTGTCAGTCGATCTATAATTACCCATATGGCGTCATGATTGGCTTTCATCCTTGGCAAGCCTACAACAAAATCCATCGCTATATGTTCCCATTTCCACTCGGGAATCTCCAGGGGTCGTAAAAGTCCACTGGGTCTCTGGTGCTCTGCCTTTACTCTTTGGCAAGTCAAATATTTGCTTACCCATTCTGCTACGTCCCTCTTCATGTTGGGCCACCAGTAATATTCCTTCAAACCCCTATACATCTTGGTACTTCCCGGGTGAATGGAATACCTTGAACTATGGCTTTCATCCAAAATCTCATCTTTAACCTCTTGAACGTTCGGAACCCAAATCCGGTAGGAGTACCTCATTATCCCTTTATCATCTTTCTCAGTATGGATCTCTTCTCCAGTCATTGACTGTCTGCCCTCATTCATCATTCTTTCTTGGCACAATCTAATCTTTTCTAATAACTCTGGCTGCATTGATATCTCAAACAGCTCTTTAGTTCCGATTCCGGTTACCTTTACTTCTATTTCCATTCTTTCGAAATCCTTGATTAATTCCTCCGAAGTCATTATCATTCTGAGCCTTTCCTTTCTACTGAGGGCGTCAGCCACCACATTGGCTTTCCCCGGATGATAGAGAATCTCACAATCATAGTCCTTGATTAGTTCTAACCATCCCCTCTGGTGCATGTTGAGCTCTTTTTGCGTAAATATGTACTTGAGGCTCTTATGGTCTGTGAAAATCTCGCACTTCTCTCCATACAAGTAGTGCCTCCAAATTTTTAAGGCAAAAACTATTGCCGCTAGCTCAAGATCATGGGTAGGATATCTAATCTCGTATTCCTTCAGTTGTCTCGATGCATACGCAATCACTTGATCGTGCTGCATAAGCACACACCCTAATCCTTTGTGCGACGCGTCACTATATATCACAAAATCTCCTTTTTCGTCTGGCAATGCCAACACCGGGGCTGTTACCAACCTTTTCTTTAATTCCTGAAAACTGTTCTCGCATTTCTCCGTCCATTCAAACTTCTCTGTCTTACGAGTAAGTCGTGTCAAAGGGGCTGCGATCTTCGCAAAGTCCTGTACAAATCTACGATAGTAGCCGGCCAATCCTATGAAACTCCTTACCTCTGTGGGTGTGGTTGGCCTTTCCCAATTTGAGACCGCCTCTATCTTGGAGGGGTCGACCAATACTCCTTCTTTATTGATCACATGTCCTAAAAACTGTATTTCATTCCGCCAGAATTCACACTTCGAGAATTTGGCATATAACTGTTCCTCTCTGAGGATTCCTAGAGCTATCCTCAAATGCTCTGCATGTTCTGCCTCAGTCCTTGAGTAGATCAAAATATCATCGATAAAAACTATCACACACTTGTCCAAGTACTTCTTAAATACTCTATTCATTAAATCCATGAAAGCCGCTGGGGCGTTGGTTAATCCAAAGGACATTACCAGGAACTCATAATGCCCATACCTGGTACGGAACGCTGTCTTGGGAATATCTTCGGGTTTAATATTTAGTTGGTGATATCCAGTTCTCAGGTCAATCTTGAAAAAATATACAACATCCTTTAGCTGGTCGAACATATCGTCCATTCTAGGTAACAAGTACCTGTTCTTTATGGTTAGCTTGTTCAATTCTCGATAGTCGATGCACAGCCTCATGCTCCCATCTTTCTTCTTAACAAATAACACGGGTGCTCCCCACGGAGACATACTGGGTCTTATCATACCCTTATCCAAGAGTTCCTGCAATTGGGTAGCTAATTCCTTCATTTCTAACGGGGCTAACCGTTAAGGTGCTTTTGAAACTGGCGCCGTCCCTGGGGCCAACTCAATCGCAAATTCAACCACTCTATCGGGTGGTAATCCCGGAAGATCTTGTGGGAATACATCTTCAAATTCGTTGACTACTGGAATATCTTGTAAGTTGGGCACCTCCTTTTGCGTGTCTACCACATAGGCTAGGTAAGCCTCGTTTCCTTTTCATAGCATCCTTCTGGCCTGGGCCATAGTCAAAAATTTATGCGTCTGCCTCTTTCCTCTAAATATAACTTCTTTCTTTCCTGGGATATTTAACTTAACATTCTTCCCCTTACAGTCTATCTGAGCATCATTGCTAGATAGCCAGTCCATTCCCAAAATTACATCAAACTCCCCTAATTTAAAAGGAATCAGATCAACACTAAAAGATTGCTACCCTATGCCTAACTCACAGGCGGGGTGAATCTGGTTAACAGGAATAATTTCATGATTGGCTATTTCTACTTGCAAGGGTTCTACCAAGGGTTCAGCCTTAAGTCTTAACTTACGCACAAAGTCCCTTGATATAAAAGATTTAGTTGCTCCTGAATCAAATAAAACGTTTGCACTGACTGAATTTAGATAAAGGGTACTGCTATCACATCTGAATCTTTCATAGCATCCTGGACTGTCATGTTGAAAGTCCTTGTAGTAGGTGGCTTATTAGAAGCAACCCTGCTTACTCCCGAAGCTGCTGGTTTGTTAATTGGGCATTCCCTCTTCCAATGACCCGGGCATCCACACTGATGACAAGTGGTGATTGGGCGGGTAATGGGGGTTGGCGAAGTGCACTTGTCCGAATAGTGACCCTCTCGACCACACTTGAAGCAGATTACCGGCTTTCCTTTACACTCCCCAGAATGCATCCTTCCACAAGTGTTACAGGCTGGCAATGGGGGTCGAGACTGGTTGGAATAGGACATTCTTGACTTCTGGCCGCTCTGGCTCACATTCACGCTCATTGGCCGCTTAAACCCAGTGTTCTTTCCCAGTAGGGACACTGCTCCTCGATTAAATCTAGTTGGGAAGCTCCTTCCTGCGGAACCCCCACCCATGCTCATACTTTTCCTCTTTATTCCCTTCTTCTCTCTTTCCTTCTGCATCTGTTCACTTCCGGCTTCTACAATTGTTGCCTTTTGCACCAGAGTGGCATAATCTGTAAGCTCAAGGATTGCCACCCTATTCTGAATCCACGATTTCAGTCCCTGCTGAAACCTCCTAGCTTTCTTTTCCTCGGTGCTCACAAACCTTGATAACTCAGTAAATTTCGCTTCATACTCTGCTACCGATAAGTTATTCTGCTTTAGCTCCAAGAACTTGAGCTCCATCTGGTTTTCCATAAACCTCGGGAAATATTTTCCCAGAAATAACTGACTGAATCTTTCCCAGGTTATAATAGCATCTGTCTCCATGTTTTTCTTGGCCTCCCACCAGTAGTTAGCCTCTCCTTTCAGAAGGTAGGTAGCAAATACAGTCTTCTGTGCCTCATCGGTACTCAAAATCTCAAAGGATTTCTCCATTTCCTTTAACCATGCCCTTGCCTCAACTGGGTCGGCTGATCCGTGGAACTCAGGGGGCTTAAGGGACTTAAAAGCCCTGAAAGAGTTTGCCACAGCATTGTTATTTCCTTGAGGGGGTGGGTTGGGTTGACATTCCAAATTCTGCCTTAGGAGTTGCATGAACTGGCCCATGGGATCCATGCCTGGGTTTGGTATTGGTTGCTCAACCTCAGTTTCTCCTTCCTCAGCCTCTATCTCAAATCCCTCAACATCATATGTCTCCTCCTCCTCTTCATACAGGGAGTCATCCTGTTCAACATAATCCTCGTCTTCTTCTTCACTGTATTCCTGGTTCCTATCGTCCTGGTTATGGCTTCCCTGGTCCTCGGATCCAGGGTTCGCCCTAGTTCCAATCTTTCTTGGCGGTATGATACTGATAAAAAAAAATTTATTGGGAAAAAAATTTCAACGTTAGGTCACAATCATACACAACATTGTGCCTTGCATAGCTCTATAATGGGGAGAATGTATCTCGCAATTCTATTATATTATGACAGTTCTAATAAGAAGTGTAGTAATAATAATGATAAAAACAGTGATCTCGTCACTAAGGAACTGAACCGAAAGGAAACAAATATATACATAATGTGAGAAATACATAGTTTCGATCTGGTCAAAAGTACAACAGTGCTACAGCCATCTGTCCCAAAAGTGATACACAAGAGTCTATCTGTCTAGTCAGAAAAAGGGATGCTATATACAAGTCAACTATCCCGAAAAATTGGCTCTTACTAAGGCCTCGACTAACTAGACAACTAGACTATCCCATCGTCAGTCCTGAATCACACAACGGAGCGGGTCAGCTCCCGTACCCTTTCCATCACACGACGGAAGATATAGTCGGCCTGCCGCCTGGGGATCCTACCATGCATGTCCCCTTGGAGCGATCTGAGTCTCGCTCGGGATGTGAGCTCTATCCCCGTCAGCTCCCTCCTCAAGGATCGGGGTATAGCAGCCCTGGTCTCATAAGCTCGGGTACGCCTACCCGCCCTCTCCGCATCCAACTCCCTCCTGGCCTCATCCAGTCGGGCCTCATCCAGTCGGGCCTCATCAACAGCCACTCGGGTCCTCAGTACATCCTGAACATAACCGTGGGCTAACAAAGACTGCCTATGGGCAGGGTCGAGAGGTGGTGAATCCGGAGCCGCTGGGGGTGCCTCCTCGGTCTGCCTAGGCTCGGGAGTATGGGTCTCTGAGCTGTCATCATAGGGGCTCCAAGTGTGGTGGAGGGGTAGGAGCTCTGACCACCGGGAGTGTGGGTAAAGGGGTACCAGTGTACACTACCATAGGTCCGACACGCTCCTCAGCTACTAGGACCTCATCCGGGTCCTCCTCATCTGAAATAGTAATCATCTGAAATAGTAATGACCTCTGTCTCTAACTCCTCTGAGGGGTCCTCCTCATCCTCCTCCATCTCAGGCTCCTCCTGATCCTCGACATCTAGCAGTGCCTCATCATGCTCACGCTCGAACATCTCAGGGTCCTCTATCTCATGCGCCTACACATTAAACGAGCTAAGTTACTATCATGATACTTATAAGGGTTCCCGTAAGGGTTTTAACTGTCAGCGCTACTTTAAGTAGTCCGACCATGAACTTGGCAAGAGTTCTTATTATCTTTGTGAGTTTGTTATTATATCGTCACATCATCTCTGAGGTTTATAACGCTTAGCTCTGATACCATTTCTGTAACACCCCCAGATCCGTGGTCAGAGATCCGGGTCGTCACGGTCTTTCTTTCCACAATATCACTTCACTTAATTAACAATAAATAACCTCATGCTGTGACCCCACACTAACACACACCACAACCCGTTATAGTCTCAGAGATGAAATTGAAATAAGTACAAGTCTTTGAATCCACAATTTAAAAGTTATTACAACCCAAAAATGATTACTTGATAAGTTTACAATTAATTGCCATTATCTGCCACAAGTTATAATTATACATAATTGATTCCCAAAAGTAGAAGGTCTGATCTACAAATAGATCTACCTCTGCAGCTATAGCAGCTATGATCTCAATGGGAAGGCGTGGGGCGCTTCCCACGCTCTTGCGCTGGGTCTGCTTGAGTCTGGCCATCTTTCCTAACTGTTGTTGTGTGATGAAGAAATAAAGCAAGAGTGAGCATTACAGCTCGCAAGATAATATATAGTGTAAACAATAACGCAAGCATCTAAATGGATAACTTGCTGGAAACCTTTATTAGGTGAAAGATAATTACTTACTGGATATAAGCAAAAACAAGGGATGAAGTTATCACATACTTCACTATACTTATATCATTTATAAAGCTACTTGAACTACCACTGTTCAAAGTATTATATGTTTCAAAAGGCCATCCCATAGATGAGACCACAAGTTAAGACTTGAATAGATTCAATCTTTGAAATATTATTGAATGAAATAAAGTTATGAGATACTTTATTTAGTCCCGATATATATATCCATATATATATATATCTCTTAAACATTTCCTGGAACCTCTGTTATGTAAAGTATGAACAGAGTTTGTAACATCCAGTGAATTTTGGAAAGGAAAAGAATTTTGGCATAAACCCGATATCTTGCTGATCAGGCAAAGATACCAATAAGTAACCTTTTCTACTAGTAGATGGATGAATCCCCCACCGGTCATCACCCTGGCCACATAAGGACCTTGTGCTGGACCGTCACTCGGCCTCTTACGCGTTGATGGACTGCCACCCAGCCACTTACACTTTGATAGACCGTACCCCGGCCTGTCGCTTATGCCGACTCAATTAGAGGGACTTACTTCCCGAATGTTGGGCAAGTAATCAAATTGTTTTCTCGAAACAGCAACCACGTTGCGAATGTAAAATACACCACAGAGCCGGATTCCCTAGGTTTTGAGCGAGTATTTAAATCCCCTTCGAAAGGAGGATCTTAAATATAAAAGAATGAGTTTTGGGATCCGCCCAAACTTTTAGAAATCATTTTGAAGACTCGAAAACATTTTTAAGAATGTTTGGAGTACTGCTGATTTATTAAAATAAATCAGTCCCGATATATTAGAAATATCTGAATATTATTATTTTAAATAATATTCTCATAAAGATAATCATTATAAAAATAATCGAAGTCGAAGTTTTAAAACTTATACTTGAAATGAATAATAATTAACCAAATATATACTTATACGAAAGTACGATCTTTATTTGAATAATCGAAAATAAGTTTAATTATCGAAACATTATTCTTTAATAAAATAAAGAATATTATTAAATAATAAGCGGAGTCATAATACCTCGAATGAATATTATAAATAATATTCATTAAATAAAATAAACGGAGTCAAACATCCTCAAATGAATATCCAATTAATAATCATTAAATAGAATAAATAGAGTCATAAGTCCTCGAATGAATATTCAAATAATATTCATTAAATAAAATAAAGTTATCGAATAAATCTTATTCGATCAATAGTTTTGAAAACTATATCCATATATATATAAATATATATATCTATAATATACTCGGGAGCATCGACTCCCGGTTTAAAAAATGTTCGCCTTTTGATCCCCTATACTAAGGGTATACTCAAATACCGCTTATCTCTAGCATAGGTATTATGCAACTAATAAGCATTTGAACCAACAGATATAAAAATCAAGAATACGAAATAGGCATGCATATATACCATATCACATGCTACAATATATCGCAAGAATTTGCTAATAACAAATATGCATTTATCACAAAATCATGCATATACACATATACATCACAACAACAGTTTATACGGGTAGAAAACTTGCCTGAGCGACTGGGGGTTATAAATGGCTTGGGACGAGTCTGGTAACCTATAAACAACATATAAGTTGGAATTAAACCAAAGTCACTTGCAAATCTATACTTTAACCAATTTAGACTCCAACGCTCGCTTTGCGCTTAATGATTCTCTTAAGTCGCCCAAGTACCCTCGGCTCCACCATTTTTAATAAATTAACCATTACGAGTTTTAAGGAGATTCTTTTGCGAGTGTTTTAGAAACTGCCTAACACACTTAACATAATTCTTTCATACTCCAATTACTCTTTTAAGGTCTTTAACCAAGGTTTCAAAGTAAGGTGAGGGGTAATGATTCGTTCACGAAATGTCGTTACTTAAAACGGCCGTTTCTCCTAAACCATACATCGGAATCAAACGAACCACATATCAAAACGAAGCTCGTAACATGAAATATCTAAAAATGGCAATGGTCAAAACCTAGCAGGGAGTTCTCGGGTCCTAATGTTATGAACAAAAGCAGTCTAAAGTAAATCGGACATTACGACGGCTATGTTTACACGATTTCCCAATTTTATACCATTC
This sequence comes from Apium graveolens, assembly GCF_009905375.1. Taxonomy (NCBI): domain Eukaryota; kingdom Viridiplantae; phylum Streptophyta; class Magnoliopsida; order Apiales; family Apiaceae; genus Apium; species Apium graveolens. Next base: position 203,231,796 of record NC_133655.1, on the reverse strand, counting down.
CAATTCAACCACCAATCAATCCCAATCCATTCATACAACCAAAATCCATCCACACTACATCATAACAGCCCTAATCAACTCAAAATTACAATTTATAATTATTCTTAAACTTGAATTTAAACTATACTTAAGTCCTTTAACCAAACCATAAGATTTCAACATTCAATTCACCACCATTCCAACCCAAACTCTAAACCAACAAGCATTAAGCTACTCTATTACCATAACTATCAAAATCATCCTAATATAGAAAGTAAAGCTAGGGTTTGGAGATGATATACCTATCTTGAAGTGATGTGAGTAGCTAGGAAGCCTTAAGAAGCCTTGAGATGTCTTAGAGATGCTTGGATCTTAAAGGAAAAACAAGAAAAATCAAGTTAAAAACCTTGAAATCACTATTCATTGTCTTCTTCATTGATTTATTGGAGAAGATTGAGAATGAATTGGAGGATTAAACTCATAGGATAGCCATATCTATGCATAAGGAGTACTAGAGAATTATCTTACCAATTTAGGAAGCTTGGAACTTGAATTTTGAAAATTCCTCTTCTTGAAAATGGAAAAAGCCGAGAGTAAGCTTCTTGGTGAAGAGAAATAAAATTTTTGTTTTGATGAAATGATTTTTTTTGTCTTGGTGGATGTAGTTTTGTTTGGATTTTTGGTTAATTACCTTATTAACCTTGTCTTTGTGTGGTTATAAACCAACCACATCTCCTCCCTCCCTATGTCATGCTTACATCACCTTATTGTGTCATCATCTCTTACTTGCCCTCTCCTTATTGGTTGGATGACCTCATCATCCATAACCTCCTTGATTAACTTCCTAATTGTTTGCCTAATGACCGCTGATTTGTTATACAGTTTGCTTAACTTTCGTTCTCGTTTCTCGTTTGAGGGATCATACCCGGGATTTTATTACTTGGGTTTCCTTAACCTTTCTCAATACATTATAATCCTTTTATGATCCTTTCTTATAATCCTTTAATTTAAATTCTTTTTATCCTGTTACCTTATACTCAATTCTTTCCGTATCTAGTGGATTTCCGGGAAAAATCAAAATGTTCGGAATTGGATTCCGACGATCTTTACATACACTTATATACCATATAGAGTACTAATAAAATCTCAGAATATCCATAAAAGAAACCCTACATAGAGTGGCATGAACAGTTTTCTTATTCAGCAATATCAGCAAAAACACTATTCATAAGGGTTACAAAAAGTTCAAAATTTTGGGGGTTATTACAGGCACTATTCGAGGGAGTGCCGAAATCAGCCAACAAGAGAGCCATCATATAAGGATCAACCTATCCAGAATCCAGCAGTGAAGGTTCCAGCCATTGGATTTACGTGCTTCAAATGTTGAAAGCCAGGACATATGGCCAGGGATGGCAAGACACCGGCCCCAGTCAGTAATACATTGAGGATTATGGGGTCTACCCCAACAGTGAATGAGACTCCAAGGGCTAGAGTTTTCGACATGTCAGTGAAGGATGCTATCCAGGATATAAATGTTGTGGCAGGTACGCTTAATGTGAATTCTTTATGTGCCAAAGTGTTAATAGATTCGGGAGCAACTCGATCATTTGTTTCACAAGATTTTGTTAGCAAGTTAACTTGTCCAGTAGAGTATTTAAATGAAATAATGACTGTGGAATTAGCAAACCAAGAGCGTGTAACTGTGAATCAAGTTTGTGGGAATTGTGAGGTTGAGATTTCTGGTAATAAGTTTTGTGTAGATTTTATACTATTTAAGTTAGGAGAATTTGACGTTATATTAGGGATGGATTGGTTATCTAGGCATGATGCCCAGATAGATTGTCGAAATAAGAAGGTAATGGTGAAAACGCCAGACGAAAGGATAGTAACGTTCAAGGGTCAAAAACAAGTAAAGAAGTTCTTAACGATGATTCAAGCCAAGAAGTTACTACGACAAGGATGTGAGCATTTCGTGGCATATGTGATTGACAGAAGTCAAGAACCAACAAAACTTGAAGATATTCCAGTTGTGAATGAATTTCCAGACGTATTTCCTGACGAGTTACCAGAACTTCCTCTAGATAGAGAAATTGAATTTGCGATCGACTTAGCACCCGGAACAGAACCAGTATCCAAGGCCCCGTACAAAATGGCTCATGTTGAAATGAATGAGCTAGCGAAGCAATTGCAAGAGCTGTTAGAAAAAGGAGTAATCAGACCCAGTGTATCCCCGTGGGGAGCCCCAGTATTATTTGTTAAGAAGAAAGATGGAAGCATGAGACTGTGTATTGACTACAAGGAGCTCAACAAGCTTACGATCAAGAACAAGTATCCGTTACCCAGAATTGACGATCTATTCGACCAGTTGAAAGGAGCCAAGTATTTCTCCAAAATTGATTTAAGATCAGGATATCATCAACTAAAGATCAAGCCAGAAGATATACCAAAGACAGCTTTCAGAACAAGGTATGGACATTACGAGTTTTTAGTGATGTCTTTTGGATTGACCAATGCCCCGACAGCGTTTATGGACCTGATGAACAGAATATTCAAGGAGTATTTGGATAAGTTTGTTATTGTGTTTATAGATGATATTTTAATCTATTCAAAGACGGAAGAGGATCATGCGGAACATGTGAGAACGGCTTTGGAGATTTTAAGGAAAAGAAGTTATATGCTAAATTCTCGAAGTGTGAGTTTTGGCTACAGGAAGTTCAGTTCTTAGGGCACATAGTTAGTAATAAAGGGATCAAAGTGGACCCGGCAAAGATCGAGGCAATTACGAATTGGGAGAGACCGAAAACACCCACTGAGGTAAGAAGTTTCTTAGGATTGGCGGGATATTATCGTCGATTTCTTCAAAATTTCTCAAGGATTGCCACACCATTAACAGAGCTTACACGAAAGAATGAGAAGTTTATATGGAACGACAAATGCGAGGAAAGTTTTCAGGAGTTGAAGCGATGATTGATCACGACACCTGTTTTGTCACTTCCAGACGATCAAGGGAATTTCGTAATTTATAGTGATGCTTCTCACAAAGGATTAGGATGTGTTCTAATGCAGCACGAAAAGGTGATTGCGTATGCGTCAAGGTAATTGAAACCACATGAACAGAAGTATCCTACTCATGATTTGGAGCTAGCAGCCATAGTTTTCGCTTTGAAGATTTGGAGACATTATTTGTATGGAGAAAAGTACAAGATTTTCACGGATCATAAAAGCTTAAAATATATATTTACCCAGAAGGAACTTAATATGAGGCAAAGGAGATGGTTAAAGTTGATCAAGGATTATGATTGCTCGATTAATTATCATCCCGGTAAAGCGAACGTGGTAGCAGACGCATTGAGTCGGAAGGAAAGGTTGAATGTGTTATCAGTTCTGAAGACATATATAAGGAATTTCAGAAATTAGAATTGGAGATTAGAGTTTGCAAGCCTGAGGAAGTAAAAGTGTACAGTATGATTTTCCAACCGGAATTATTAGAGAAAATAAAGAAATGTCAGGAAGATGTAATGGATCAAGATATAAATCGTTTGGTAGGGGAAGAGTTATGCACGCAGAAAGATGACTAAGGTATTCTGAGGTTTTCATCTAGAATTTGGATTCCACCGATGACAAAGTTAAAGAATGAAATTCTACAGGAGGCACATAATTCAAGGTATTCCATCCATCCAGGAAGTACCAAGATGTATAGAGATTTAAAAAAGAATTATTGGTGGCCAGACATGAAGAGGGAAATTGCGGAATGGATTAGCAAATGTTATACCTGTCAGAGAGTTAAAGCAGAGCATCAGAGACCAAGTAGATTGCTACAGCCATTGGAGATTCCAGAATGGAAATGGGAACACATTGCATTGGATTTTATAGTTGGATTACCAAGGACAAGGGCTAATCATGATGCCATTTAGGTTATAGTGGATAGACGTACCAAGTCAGCTCATTTTCTGCCTATAAATGAAAGATTTTCGCACGACAAGTTAGTCCATATGTACCTAAAGGAAATTGTAGTTCGTCATGGAGTTCCAGTATCTATTGTATCTGATCGAGATCCAAGATTTAATTCAAGATTTTGGAAGAGTTTTCAAGAATGTTTAGGAACAAAATTGAATATGAGTACGACCTATCACCCGCAAACGGACGGCCAAAGTGAAAGAATGATCCAGACAATCGAGGACATGTTACGTGTTTGTGCTATTGATTTCAAAGGAAGTTGGGATGAGCATTTACCCCTAGTAGAATTTGCTTATAACAACAGCTATCACGCCAGCATTGGGATGCCACCCTATGAAGCCCTTTATGGACGCAAATGTAGATCTCCAGTATATTGGGACGAAGTAGGAGAACACAAAATACTCGGACCTGAATTGGTACAGCAGACAAAGGAAATTATTGAAATTATCCAAAAGAGATTAATAGCCGCACAAGATCGTCAGAGGAAATATGCAGATCAGTCAAGGAAAGACATGGAATTTGAAGAAGGAAGCTTGGTATTACTGAAAGTATCATCGTGGAAAGGACTAACGAGGTTTGGAAAGAAAGGAAAGCCGAGTCCAAGATATGTCGGACCTTTTAAGATCCTAAAGCGTGTTGGCAAAGTAGCTTACGAGTTGGCATTACCACCGCACATGGAGCACATTCACAATATTTTTCACGTATCGATGCTCAAGAAATATAATCCAGACTCCAGGCATGTAATAGAATATGAGCCAATAGAGCTTCAGGCAGATTTGTCTTATGTAGAGAGTCCGATAGAGATTTTAGAGGAGAGAGAAAGTATTGAGAAATAAAGTGGTAAAGTTAATAAGAGTATTATGGAGAAACCCAAAGGTTGAAGAGTCAACCTGGGAATTAGAAAGTGATATGAGAGAAAAGTACCCTCATTTGTTTTCTTAGGAAATTCTGAGGACAGAATCCTTTTAATGGGGGAAGGATGTAATATCCGGGATATATCGTGTAATTATTTTGCTATTAAATAATTATTATGTGTGTTCAGTATCTATTCTGTGAGTTAATTGTTAAATGTTATCTGTACTTGGATATTCAAAAATAATATTAATTGAGTATTTTAATTTTTATATGTCCAAAATAAAACATAGATAATTGTCATATTTTCCTAATTATTTTTATGTTGATTTATGGATTTATAAGGATCATATGAAATTTATAAAATCTTTTTCTGAGTATTTAAAATCTATTTTATAAAAACGGGAACCAACTGACGTCAACCGTTGTTACGTTTTTGGAACTCGAAACTTTTCCGAGAACTCCTTCCTAACCTAATTGTAATATTCCACGCATATTCCATGTTTCGACTTTTTCGATTCGGCGTACGGTTTATTCTGCGCGGGTCCCGGCGCAATATTTTCGATACAATATTCATTTCGGTAAATCAATAAAACCCGTATTTTCGATAAACGGGAGCTTTTTATTAAACTATCCCAATTATCACTTCGTAGTACGTGTAACCAGGCGCTAAGACCAAGACCGCAGTACAAATTGTACTGATTTGGATAATTATCCTGAAAACCGATACCGTTTGGATCAGTTTTTATAAATAAACGTACCGTTTTATATAGCCTTTTACCGTATTTTATTTCGTATCAAAATCATTTGCAGATAGTTAATTTTATAATTTTCAGAGAAAAACCCTAATTACATAAACTATTCTAAGAATCAAACAGCAAAACGAAGGCGTTATCTCTGTTTTCAAAGCTTGAGTAACCAAAATGAAGGATTTGAAGTGTTCTATCAGATTCTGAGTTTTGTTTCACTGCAGAATCAAAGGTTTATTTTCTGAAAATTTATTTATTTTCGAATTTATTTTATTAAAAATATGAATTTTTGTTCGGATGATTGTTTGTATGATTTGATGATTGCATGTTGTAGAGCTTGTTTTCCTGATGATTTTCATATGTCATACGTCTGATTTGGAGATCAATAACATGCTCAAAAGTGGGTTTAATTTTCGAATTTCAAAATTAGGGTTTATAACCCGTATGAATGTTTTCAATTAAAATTTGGGGGTTTTTGATTCAGGGGTTATTAGCTGTTGATTTATAGTGAGTTGTGTTCCTTATAAAATTTGCAATCGATTGATATATAGCTCGTTAACAGAGGATGCTTGAATCGAAGGGAGTTGTGTTTTAAAGATTTACGATGTTCGCCGGAAACCGGCGATGTTCTTGGCCAATTTCCGGCCAGAACAGGGATGATTAGAATGTTTTGAATGCATGAACAAGTTCCTGGTGTTGTGTAGTGTTGATCTGGAGGTGTTGGTGGCGTGAGGACGCCGGGATCGTCTTCTCCGGCCACCCCCGATTTTTCCGGCGACTGAAACTGCAAAATTGTAGTTTAGTCCCTGTATTTTTGAAGATGGTGAAGTTTAGTCCCTGTAGTTTGCAAAGTTTTCAAAAATAGGATTCATGTTTATAAAATGTTTAAAAATCATATTTCCTATTTATTTTAATTTTAAAAATTCATTTTTAATTTCTGAAAATTCTGAAAATTATTATTTTAATTCCGAAAATTATTTTTAATTCAAAACTAAATCTGAATTAATTAGTTAATTAATTTCAGTTAATTTTTAATCAATTAATTGGTCAATTAATTTGGAAATTAATTGATTAATTGATTTAATTAATTATTAATTGATTTTAATTAATTATTTAATTAGATATAATTACTTAAAAATGATTTAAAAATTCCGAAAAATAGTTTCGAGCTTTAAAATATTATTCTAAATTATTTCCAAGGCTCGATAATTAGTATAAAATTGTTTTGGAGCCAGAATTGGCCAACCGAACCCTGTTTATTATTCCGAAATTGATCCAACGACCCGTTTTAATTCCGAAAAATGTTTTAAAAATCATTTTAAATATCAGAAAGCCTATTTATGACCCGAGACTTCTTTATAAATAATATATCATTGATTACGTGATGTATTATGTGCTATATGTGACTTCTTGATTGACTATCAGTCTATATATTCGGTGTTTACTTGATTATTGCATAACTTTCAATCTGTTAATCGGATTTGGGTAAAACGAAGGGTAGACAGAAGTATGTGTTGAATAGAACTCTATGAGTCGATTATTGATAGATGTTTATGATATGTGAGCAGAAGAGGCAAGGCGTAGGAAAGGGAAATAGGTAGTTGAGGAGTAAGACGATTGTGATTGGAAGTGAGTGCAGAATAGTAAGCTAGTACCAGGCAAGTGTTCTGAACTTTCTCGAGATATTGTAGTACTTGATAATCCTGTGATATTGCAAGTGCTTTGAAGCACAGAATCCTAAACCCTGATATCAGTTATTGATCTTGAGCCATGAACCTTATTCTTTCTAGAACATTGATTGTTGTATACCCAAACACGAACCTCAAGTATACGATACTACTCCACAAATACATGCAAACAAAATTCCAAACACTAAACTAAATTAATTATATACTCAAACATTGTATCCTATGCTTTGAAAGCCCAAATCTTTGAAACCCTGAAATGTTGATTCCTTTGTTATCCAATTCTTTCAATACCAGCATCCAAGCTTTTAAATTATCTTATCGATCCTTACAAGGATTGAAACCCTTTCATTGTTAAACACTCATTGTTGTTAATGATTATGATTATTGTTTATTATTGCTTATTCTGTTATTATGTTAGAATTGGATTATTTTTATAAAATTGTGGACCAGATTCGTGGTCAGACCATATAATGGTCAAGTTAGGCCAATGTGTGCCTTGGATCCAATAGTTAGAGCAATGTTGTGTGTCTTGCTCGGGGTTAGTGCGTGACTGATCAGCAGCCTAACCTTGGTTTTTAAATTAAAAGTATAATATCCAATTCTAAATCATAATCCATTGTTCACTTGATATCATAATCATGTTCACCTGATGATCATTATTCTCAGTTTTGTCATTGTGACTTGCTGAGCTAGTTATCTCATTTGTGCGATGTTGTTTATATTTTTTCTAGCTAAAAAGGAACCAGTTGGTAACGAGGATCTTCAGTCCAGCACGAGAGCTAGGGGTTCAGGTTGAGAAAGCTAAGCTAGTAGGCTTCTTTTGGAATAATTTAAGTCTATAAAAGTTTTAAATAAAGTTTAATACTCAGTTTGAGTTTGAATGGTTGGGATTTGAACGATATGTAATATAAGTAGATGTGTGGCTTGTGTGCATACTTTAACCTGTTGTGATCCGTGGTAGTTGGTAAATAGGGTCACTGCATACTATTGTTATCTTTATTATTGTTATAAGTAGGTTATAAATAAGATGTGTGTGTGTGTGTATGGATCCCAAACTTCTGACCCGGGTTTGGAGGGTGCCACACCTTCTGTGTGTGATTCATTACCTAACAGTATAGTATAGACCTATAAGACGCGACTAGTGGCTACAAGTTTCAAACAAATTCATGGTATAGACTATGATGAGACTTTTTCACCGATTACTATGGTCAAGTCCATCAGGATTTTGTTAGCAATAGTTGCTTACTTTGACTATGAGGTTTGGCAAATGGATGTCAAAACTGCTTTCTTAAATGGGAGCCTTGAAGAGGATGTATACATGATACAACCTGAAGGTTTTGTCGATCCCAAGTTTGCTAAGATGGTCTATAAGTTGCTTCGATCTATTTATGGATTGAAGCAAGCCTCAAGGAGATGTAATCATCATTTTGATGAAACAGTCAAAGAATTTGGCTTTATTCAAATGAAGATGAACCATATGTTTACAAGAAGGTTAGTGGGAGCCATGTGACATTCCTAGTATTATATGTAGATGACATATAATAAATAAGGAATGTCATACCTTCTCTATAGGATGTTAAGACTTGGTTGAGAAATAATTTCTCGGTGAAAGACTTAAGTGATGCTACCTATATATTAGGGATCAAGATCTATAGAGATAGATGGAAGAGATTAATCGACCTAGTCGGAGTACATACATTGATAAAATATTGCATGATTTTAGGATGCAGGAGATACAAAAAGGATATGTTTCGATGTCTCATGGGATAGTGATCTCAAAAGATAATTGCCCCCTAAATCATTAGATAATAAGGGCCGTTTGAGAAAGTTCCACATGCTTTAGCAATTGGATCTATAATGTGTACAATGATATGTATTTATCCTGATATTTCGTATGCTTTGAGCATGACGAACAAATACCAGTCTAATCTAGGTAAGGGTCACTGGATAGTTGCCAAGAATATTCTTAAGTACTTAAAGAGGACTAAAGATTTCTTTTTGGTGTATGGAGAAGATAGGGAACTAGTTGTAAAGGTTTACACTGATACTAGTTTCTTAACCTATTGGATAGACAAGGATGATTATGTGTCTATGTCTGGTTTGTGTTTTATCTATATATAATTGATGTTAGATGATTCAATAATGGAAGCCGAATATATTGATATTTTTGAAACAACCAAGGAGACAGTTTACGCATGTCCTTAAGCGATATCACCTTATTAATGAGATTAGTGATCAAGGAGATATAAATGTAAACTGCATAGTAATGATAGTGTTGTAGACCCACTGACTAAGGCTTTGTTGTAGCATAAACACGATAGTCATACTATTTCCATGAGTATTAGATACATGGGTGATTGGCTCTAGTGCAAGTGGGAGATTGTTAGTGTTTGTGCCCAAGAGACAACACTATGATGTTTTAGTTTAAGACATTATGATTATTAATGTTTATGTTCTATCGATTATTCCGTTTATAGTTTATTAATTCTTAATTTACTGCGATATAAATGTTAGATTAATAAATGTCCTTGGAATATGATATGCAATTCTATATCTCTAAGTACGTGACTTAGAAATGAGATTATGAGAATAATATCAATATTCCTAAAGGTCCCTAGTCGAGTATTATTCTTAAGGGGCAATAATAATGCATTAAGACTGGTGTATTTGTTGACTGATGATCACATCTCATTTGTAACGGCCTCAACCCCGGGGTCAGGAGTTGACGTCACCAACAACAATAATAATAAACATAATATAATCCAAATCATTAATTATACATAATCATGACCCCTTTACCAAGACCTTTTCCAGGTTTAAGTATGATTTAGGTTACAACTATTACAAAACTGACTTATAACAAACCATCCTGACGCAACTAACTTAATACAGCAACTCAATAGACCATCTTTGGTCCAACACAACTACCTCAGAGGAGCCTGACACGGAAGAAACTGGAACCCTACCCTGACTATCGCGGAAGAATCTCCTACGTATCTGCAATACATATATAAAACATTCTGCAAGGGTGAGCAATCAATTGCTCAATAGTACCACTATATGAATATCAAGTAAAATGATTTAAAGTAAAGCAGTTATAGGAACAGAATTCATAACTTGTTAGAAACATTTAAAATAGGTATAAACTGGATATCAAAACTAGCATGCTCTGTAAAACAAAATTAACTGTCGTGTGCTGTGCATAAATACCAGAGTTCAATTTTAGCATGCTATTTTCATTTTCAAACCTTCCATTCCATTACAGGAACCATAAAACCATTTGTTCCGTTACTAGAACCTCAATCACTTGTTCCGTTACTGGAACCACAAAATCATCTATTCCGTTACGGGAACCCCTAAATCACAATCAAATATGTATTGGATGTTATCTAGGGACGGCTGATCAGGCCTCCACACAAATTATCTAGGATAGTTGGCCGGGCTATCGCACAAAATGTCTAGGAAAGCTGATCGAGCTATCACACAAAATCACCGGATCTGCAGAGACTAGCTAGGTCTCTGATTAACTATGCTGGACTAATCGGTTACGTAATGCGCCCAACCGAATTAGCCACTTACACAATGTTATCCAATATTTGATTCGTTTTATCCACTTTCAAAATCACTTTTACCTATCTCTTGTTAAAATCAATTCTATCACAACACACTATTCAAAACCTCTTTTCCATTTTTAATCACACTTTAGAGATAGGTATTTTCAGAAGTTACTTTTCCCCAAAACACATATTTAACAACATTTTCAAACAAAGGGGATACGTAACTTAAAACATTTCTGTTCCATTACGAAAATAAAACTTTTAGCTATTCATACGTACTGAACAAGAAAAGAATGGTCAGGGGTACTTGCCTTGCAGAGCTTTACAACTAATACCGATCGACCTCGGACTGACTTGGACGCTCGGCTTTATCACTTAGTTAACAGACTATCCTGGATCCGACCTCAACGCTCAGGTCCTTCGCTTGAAACCTCGCTGCGCTTGTCGACTGATCACTAGGTTATCTTTAGTTCAATACCAATTTCTGAGTCCTTCGACTAGAACCTACAGAGTCGAAATACCCTACGTTAGACGTCTAGGTATGCTTGATATATCCTCGCTAACAACCTACCCATTCGATATCAAATCCCGACTCGTAATTACACATATTATAATATCACACACAACAATCAGGGTTCACGTTCTCAAAATCGGTTTGGTGTTCTTTTTCAGAAAATACGTATACTCGTCATTTTACGAAATTAGGGTTATTGGCTTTTGGAAAAATATTCACCACAGCATACAATCAAGTTCCGCACAAAATATATGTATATACTTATTTATACTCGCTCGACGTTCCGATAATTACAGGATATGTCCCGCATTTTCGAATTTAATTTCCAAAAATTCGGGCAACACCTCCTCTATTTATCGGCCTACCCGTCGAACAACTCGACGTCTCAACAATCAACAACCTCAATACAACTAGTCAATTTCACAATAGCAATCACACTTCACAATCCTATTTATAAATCCAACTCCGATATAACATAACAAACTGCTTATTCCGAGAAATTAAATTTTTACACTAAATATTATTTTATTATTTATTTATATTAGGACTCAGAATTGGATCATCACCGTCCATCATCCGCTCGTAACGAGTCATCGCGTTACGGCGGTAAAATTCTCGGGGTACCCGATAATTCGGATTCCAACCAAAAATTTCACCGATTAGTATATAAATTAATCTCGCACGAAACCATTTATTTCACGAATATTTAATCAATGATTTCTGCAAAAAGAATAAAAATTCGTTTTCATCAAGAATTTTAGAGAAGTAAAAGAATAATAATTTATAAAAGAACACAAGCACGCGCAAACCACCAACACAGCAAGCAACCGGAAAATGCCGTACACAGCCGGAAAGAAGAAAGGCCAGAATAAGAAGCACACACACAGACTTCACTTGCAACACCACACATCTATATACAATTAAACACACATATTGCAAACATATATATATGCAGCAAAACACACACACAATCAACACCACCAGCTACTCACTGGAGCAACTCGTGGTGGCGGAGGCGAACAAGAGGTAGCCGAGAAAGGAGATAAACAGGGCGGAGAAGAAAGAAAGAGAATAGGGGAGAGAGAAAAGATCAAGAGAGAGAGAGGGTGATAAGAAGAGATTGAGAGTAGAGATTGATTCGGGTGAAAGGAAGAAGAACCCTGTGTGATACTAAGAAGCCACGTAGCAATTGCAATTCTGTGATGTTAACACGTATCACTGCTATTGTTGTTAGATTAACACATGTTTATCCGAATAATACGAACCATTTAAGGCCCGGTTTATTCTGACACTCACAATTATGAAAAAAAATAAATTCAGAAATTACCAAAATAGCCTTAATATATTAAAAATATCCCGGAGTAAATAAAACAAAATTTTCAGAATTTGAAAACGATTTCTGAAATGCGGATTATACCCGCTTTTAGCAATTAAACGAAACAACGCGCAGGTGAAATTAATCCTAAAATTATCAAAATAATTTTAAAATTTTCAAAATATTATGAACTTAATAAAATATGAGTTTCATAATTTTTGAAGAATTCGGGAATTAATTACAGATTTTACAAATAAATGCAATCAGAAAATCATACAGGGGCAAATAATTGATGAAATATTGATTTCTAAATTTTATAAAATCCCAAAAATAAATATTGAAATTATAAAGTCATAAAAACAATTTTAGAGACAATTTACATATTTACACAAATAAACTTGTATTAAATCCACTTTTAAAAGTGAAAACAATTCAATACAAGTCCATAATTAATTACACGAACCACCCTGGACACCATAATTCACACACATAGATTAAAGTAAAACAACACATAGATGACAGAAGCTATACACATATATTATTCATTTAAGAATTCCATAATTACACTTTAATTAAATATAAAAGTATACGAGTCGTTACATACTTCCCCCCTTAAAAAGATTATGTCCTCAGAATCTGATCTAACTAAATAAGTGAGGATATTTGACAAGCATATCTGACTCTAACTCCTAAATAGACTCTTCTATTCAAGGATCTATTCAAAGCATACTCACTATATACATAAACTTATTCCTAGGGATTCACTCTTAACGAACCAGAATTCGGATCGATCATTCTATGCAAAACAAATTCGGATGAGAGCCCATTGGCTCTCAATCAACAACTTGGTTTGAATCAGGTACTTATCGCATTACTATTGATATGCAAGACACATTATATATATATATATATATACTGCAACTGCAGCAACCACGTCAATTCATGGGCAACTTTACCTATATTTATCAATACCTCGTATGATTCACTATATTTAGGACTCAACTTGTCCCTTCTATTAAAATCTAGCAAATCTCTTTCAAGGCAAAAATTTTGTCAACACCAATGATCCTAATTCTATATCCATACTCTTTTAACGCAAGTGTGTTTCCTTTCTTTGTCTACCCCGAGCTACTTCAACTCTTTCCAAGTCAACATCACTACGTACTCGGTATGCTGTATTAACTCAAAACCTAACAACGTCTTTACTCCCACTTTCTCTCACTAGTGCAGGGACCCACACTTATGTCCATACAAGGCTTAACAAGGTAGCATTCCCCTACTAGCATGATAATTATTAATATAGAAAAGCTCAATCAATGGCAGATGATTACCTCAGTTTCCTTTTTAGATCCAGAATATATACTCTCAACATATCTTTTATTGTCTGAACCATCTTTCCACTTTGACCCTTCATTTACGGATGATGGATGGTACTCATTTTCAACTTAATTTCCAAACATTTGAACACCTCCTACTCCTTTCCATCAGTTAAGGCTGAAAAAAAATCTCATATATTCACTTCTTATCACCTTTAGATACTCAACTTCAACTCCCAAAGTTTCCAATTCCTTTACTAATTCCCTAGAAATCTTAACCACATTTAATCATTTTTTTCTGTAGGAGACATAAACTAATACACGGACTTTGTTTAAATGGTTTTTGGTGAAATACTCAAAATCTTTTGTTATTTTCAACCAAAATTCATACTTTAAAACTTAGCATATAATTGCTTCCTTTCTAATCTTCGCAGGGAAATCCTGGGGCGTTCCACGCAGACTTTCTTAATCCTTAGACAGCTGAGGATGTTATCAATAAATACAATTTGCTTTTCCAAGTACTCCTTACACACTATGCCCCTTAAGTCCTTATAGACAACTAGTACACTTGTAACATCACATACTATCACCCGAGCTTGCACTGCTCAAAACCTATCTTAATCGCAATCTTTGACATATCCTCAGGCTGTGTCTTAAGTCAATCTCGTATAAATCACACACTCCTTGAATTAGGTCACATAAGTAATCAATTCTTTATAGAGTTTACTTATTCTTATTCGTCATTTTGTTAAACTCCCAATAATCAGTACACAATCTCATAATTTCATTCCTCTTTCCCACCAACATCACTGATGCACCCCAAGGGACTATATCTGGTATGCTCACTTCCCTTTCCAATAACTTTTACAATTATCGAACTAATTATTTCGTTCCACTAGCCTCCAGAGAGATTCCAGGGCATCTATTTATTACTCAAACTTCCTTCAGCTTAAGTATTTTCTTCTTCGTATCTTTACACATGGTTGATTTACCTTATATTCTTAGTTTATTACTCCTTTTCTTGCATGATTGGGAAGAACTTCTTATATTGCTTCTGCACCTAGAAACTTACCTTATTATTGGCTTCTACACACTTACAACTCGCTTCTTCTGACAACCACTTCTTGCCTTACTACAGGACAACCAACTCGTTCCCAAAATCACACCAAACTCTACTAGCTCGAAAGGTGTCAGATTAGCTGTAGCTACGTCCACATTCTAAATGCTCAATCTCTTGGTGCTTTTGAAAGTTTTACCTCTAACTGCGCTGGATGTTGGCCCTTGGGAGGTAGTACCTCGAGTAGCCATTTCACAACTCCTTGCAATATGCCCAATCTTCTCACAATTGTAACAAGTAACTCCTGGATTTTCTGGGTTACATTCCGAAGCATAATGACCCTTATGACCACACTTGAAACATTGCACATCCTTTTTGCACGAACCGCTGTGGCTCATGTCATAGGACTTGCAATCCATTGCTGACTTGACTGACTGGGTTGGGGTGGGAGCAACTGAAGTAGCACTAGACCTAGCCTGAGAGAGACTCTGTCTCCGGAATTTCTTATTCACTGTTTCGGCCAAACTGATCCGGCAATTCTTGAGTAGATTCTTTTTGATATGTCTTGTCCATAGCACCACCAGACTTCCTTTTATTATCATCCTCTTCCTTAACAGCCAACTTCTGATCACCTTCTATTACCAGGGCGTCTGGAACCATAGAGGAGTATGTCTTAAGTTGCAATGCCACCACTTCTCTGTGAATTTCAGGCTT
The DNA here is from genome assembly GCF_009905375.1 of Apium graveolens. Lineage (NCBI taxonomy): Eukaryota > Viridiplantae > Streptophyta > Magnoliopsida > Apiales > Apiaceae > Apium > Apium graveolens. Next base: position 203,216,098 of record NC_133655.1, on the reverse strand, counting down.
CAACCCTTGTTGGAACCTCCTTACCTTCTGAATCTCCGTACTTACATATTTAGGAACTAATCGAGCCAATTCTGTAAATTTGGCCTCATACTCCAATACACTTCTTTTACCTTGTTTCAGTTCTAGAAACTCAACTTCCAATTGAATCCTTAGACCATCGGGAAAATAATTTTCCAAGAATAATTCTGTAAATCTCGTCCAAGAAACAGGGCCTTCTCCTTCTAATGCACGAGTGGATTCCCACCAATAATTTGCTTCATTCTTAAGAAAGTAACTCGCATAATCGGTCTTAAGATCATCACTTACTTGCGTGAGGGTAAATGCCTTCTCCATTTCCTTCAGCCAATTTCTGGAAACAACAGGATCCACTTTGCTCTTAAACTCTGGGGGCTTAACAGATTGAAAGAATTTAAAACTAGTAGTTTGGTTTAGCTTCCCGTGTTGATGTTGTTGCTGCTGAATCTGTTGGATTAACTGCAACTGTTGTTGCTGTTGCTGGTGCAATAACTCTAGAATTTCATTTATAACTGGACTCTCCGCCAAACTAATACTATTTCCTTTAGACTGGGTAGCTTTCTTGGGTGGCATTTTCCGGAAATATAACAGGGAATTATTCAAAACATAACGAGATTATATATCAAAAGTGTCACCATTCAAACGGTGCACCTGTTTCAGGAAAATGTTGCCCAATCAATATACCCATGTCTTTATTCTTAGGATCCATTTATAAAAGATATATAGATTAGCAACACTAGCAACAAAAGCAACGACAACCGTCGCAAAATCAACAACAACGCAGAAAACTAGATTATAAAGGTACTAAACATTATGGTATGCCCTCTTAACACAACAACAACCGAGCAACCTTCTAGCACCATTAAAATATAGCATTAACAAATTTCATATACCGCAAAGCTAGACGGCTATACTAGGCACCACCCAAAAAGGGTAAACTGATAAGTCAAGTTAAACTTAAGAATCACAGACTTGGCTAAAGCACTAATCTGAGTTTCAATCAACCATTCTTCCCGAGAAGATTCCTTATCTTTTATAATTGACCCATCTTCCACATAGCTAAATTTTCTAAAACTGTAACCTTCAATATGGAATCATGAATCCTCTCTACCATTTTCATTTCGGAAGTAGCATCTCAATGTAAAATTTTTATTCCTCCAGATAGTCAACTCTTGCTTACTTTCCATAGCCAGGACTTTCCAATTACAAAAGCTACTAGCAACTCATTACCTCGAGACTTTAAAGGAAATGTCAAAGTCAAAGAATCAATAATACAGAGAGGATAAGAGAAGAAAACATAGGTATGACTGAGAGCAACCATACAAGTACATAAGATGGTCAGTCTTAGTACCGCATAGCTTACAACACATACTTTGGTGGCGTCCCACCAGACCCTTTTGCCACACAGACAAATGGTCAACTCATATGCATTGTTTGCCCCAATCAACTGATAGAATTTCTGAGAAAAGAACCAATGTTAAAAAGAAAATTCACAAATAGGAAAGGGTGAATCTGATTTTTAATGAGATCAACAGAACCCTAAGTAGTTTACTTCGGGTTCACAACTTTCTCACAAGAAAATAAGCAACTTATGGAATAGAAAACAATTACTCTGGAAACAAAACACATTTCAGGAAAGAAATAGAAGGGTTCAAAGATACCACCTCCCGTTCTGATCCACATTCACTATAAAACTTGGTCGTCATAGTAGTCCCTGGCTATTACCCTGTTATCCCAACTCACCAAGGTCACACTATCAGTCTAATAACATTCCCCGTCATAAAAAATGTGGTATTTAGAAATAACATGGGCGTCTCTTTAGCTGACACATCAAGGGTCTGCTCATAAGCTGACTTTTCTCCATCAACCTTGAATTCTCGAAAGGAAACTAGGAATCTCTATCGGACATTACTAATAATACAAATGCGAAGGAACGTATTATAAGTTAGGGCAGTTCCATTCAATCCTCAATAAACGTCAGGGTTACGTCTCCGGAACCCTTGACTAAACTCATAGACTCGCTCCTCTGATTGAGTTGCTGACTTACATATATATATATATATATATATATCTTTCTACACTCTTCTGACTCTACTCCTAACCTAAATCAGGGACTCAAACCTGTAGCTCTTATACCAACTGTGACGGCCTCAACCCCGGGGTCAGGAGTTGACGTCACCAACAACAATAATAATAAACATAATAAAATCCAAATCATTAGTTATACATAATCATGACCCCTTTACCAAGACCTTTTCCAGATTTAAGTATGATTTAGGTTACAACTATTACAAAACCGACTTATAACAAACCATCCTAACACAACTAACTTATTACAGCAACTCAATAGACCATCTTTGGTCCAACACAACTACCTCAGAGGAGTCTGACACGGAAGAAACTGGAACCCTCCCCTGACTATCGCGGAATAATCTCCTAGGCATCTGCAATACATATATAAATCATTTTGCAAGGGTGAGCAATCAATTGCTCAGCAGTACCACTATATGAATAACAAGTAAAATGATTTAAAAAAAAGCAGTTATAGAAACAGAATTCATAACTTGTTAGAAACATTTAAAACAGGTATAAATTGGATATCAAAACTAGCATGCTCTGTAAAAAAAACTGTCTTGTGCTATGCATAAATACCAGAGTTCAATTTTAGCATGCTATTTTCATTTTCAAACCTTCCATTCCATTACAGGAACCATAAAACCATTTGTTCCATTACTGGAACCTCACTCACTTATTCCGTTACTGGAACCACAAAATCATCTATTCCGTTACGGGAACCACTAAATCACAATCAGATCTGTATTGGATGTTATCTAGGGACGGTTGATCAGGCCTCCATACAAATTATCTAGGATAGTTGGCCGGGCTATCACAAAAAATGTCTAGGAAAGATGATCGGGCTTTCACACAAAAGCACCGGATCCGCAGAGACTAGCTAGGTCTCTGATTAACTATGCTGGACTAATCGATTATGTAATGTGCGTAACCGAATTAGCCACTTACGCAATGTTATCCAATATCTGATTCATTTTATCCGGTTTCAAAATCACCTTTACCTATCTCTTACTAAAATCAATTCTGTCACAGCACACTATTCAAAACCTCTTTTCCATTTTTAATCACACTTTAGAGATATGTATTTTCAGAAGTTACTTTGCCCAAAAACACATATTTAACAACATTTTCAAACAAAGGGGATACGTAACTTAAAACGTTCCTGTTCCATTACAAAATTAAATCATTTAGCTATTCATACATATTGAACCATAAAAGAATGGTCAGGGGTACTTTCCTTGCAGAGCTTTACAACTAATACCGATCGACCTCGGACTGACTTGGACGCTCGGCTTTATCACTTAGTTAGCAGACTATGCTGGATCCGACCTCAATGCTCAGGTCCTTCGCTTGGGACCTCGCTGCGCTTGTCGACTGATCACTAGGTTATCTTTAGTTCAATACCAATTTATGAGTCCTTCGATCAGAACCTACAGAGTCAAAATACCCTACGTTAGACGTCTAGGTATGCTTGATATATCCTCGCTAACAACCTACCCATTCGATATCAAATCCCGACTCGTAATTACACATATTATAATATCACACACAACAATCAGGGTTCACGTTCTCAAAATTGGTTTGGTGTTCATTTTCAGAAAATAGACATACTCGTCATTTTATGAAATTAGGGTTATTGGCTTTTGGAAAAATATTCACCACAACATACAATCAAGTTCCGCACAAAATATATGTATATACTTATTTATACTCGCTCGATGTTCCGATAATTACAGGGCATGTCCCGCATTTTCGAATTTAATTTCCAAAAATTTGGGCATCACCTCCTCTGTTTATCGGCCTACCCGTCGAATAACTCGATGTCTCAACAATCAACAACCTCAATACACCTAGTCAATTTCGCAATAGCAATCACACTTCACAATCTTATTTATAAATCCAACTCCGATATAACAGAACAAACTTCTTATTCCGAGAAATTAAATTTTTACACTAAATATTATTTTATTATTTATTTATATTAAGAATCAGAATTGGATCATCACCGTCCACCGTCCGCTCGTAACGAGTCATCGCGGTACGGCGGTAAAAATCTCGGGGTACCGGATAATTCGGATTCCAACCAAAAATTTCGCCGATTAGTATATAAATTAATCCCGCATGAAACCATTTATTTCACGAATATTTAATCAATGATTTCTGCAAAAAGAATAAAAATTCATTTTCATCAGAAATTTCAGAGAAGTAAAAGAATAATAATTTATAAAAGAACACAAGCACGCGCGAACCACCAACACAGCAAGTAACCGGAAAATGGCGTACACAGTCGGAAAGAAGAAAGGCCAGAACAAGAAGCACACACACAGACTTCACTCGCAACACCACACATCTATATACAATTGAACACACATATTGCAAATATATACATATATGCAGCAAAACACACACACAATCAACACCACCAACGGCTACTCACCGGAACAACTCGCGGCGGCGGCGGCGAACAAGAGGCAGCCGAGAAAGGAGATAAACAGGGAGGAGAAGAAAGAAAGAGAATAGGGGAGAGAGAAAATATCAAGAGAGAGAGAGAGAGAGATAAGAAGAGATTTAGAGTAGAGATTGATTCGGGTGAAAGTAAGAAGAACCATGTGTGATGCTAAAAAGCCACGTAGCAATTGCAATTCTGTGATGTTAACACGTATCACTGCTATTGTTTTTAGATTAACACGTGTTTATCCGAATAATACAAACCATTTGAGGCCCGGTTTATTCGTACACTCACAATTACGAATCAAAAATAAATTCAGAAATTACCAAATAGCCTTAATATATTAGAAATATCCCGGAGTAAATAAAAAAAAATTCAGAATTTTAAAACGATTTCTGAAATGCGGATTATACACGCTTTTAGCAATTAAACGAAACAATGCGCGAGTGAGATTAATCCCGAAAATTACCAAAATAATTTTTAAAATTTTCAGAATATTATGAACTTAATAAAATATGAGTGTCATAATTTTTGAAGAATTTGGGAATTAAATACAGATTTTACAAATAAATACAATCAGAAAATTATACAGAGGTAAATAATTGATGAAATATTGATTTCTTAATTTTATAAAATACGAAAAATAAATATTGAAATTATAAAGTCATAAAAACAATTTTAGAGACAATGCACATATTTACATAAATAAACTTGTATTAAATCCACTTTTAAAAGTGAAAACAATTCAATACAAGTCCATAATTAATTACACGAACCACCTTGGACACTATAATTCTCACACATAGATAAAAGTAAAACAACACATAGCTGACAGAAGTTATACACATATATTATTCATTTAATAATTCCATAATTATACTTTAATTAAATATAAAAGTATACGAGTCATTACATCATTGATCATAGGTATGATGATACTAAAGTCAAAAACACAGCTATATGTATATGTACATGGTGCTGGACAGACCCAATGTGAGATTCTACATGTCTGTTGTGTCATGAGTAATTCTCACAGTGATAATGATGTAATGGTCCTTAGAACTGAAATCATTATATTTCTATATAAGAATTAATATACATTGATTCCATTAAAAGTTATGCTTGACCGGGTAATGATAAAAGTGGACATTGGGAATATTATGAATCGTATGAGAAATAAGAATGATCTAGATGGGATTTAACCCTCCTATTTTAGGAGTGATAAATTATTGGCCTCTTGTGTGAGCTAGACTATGAAATGCGTGGCCATGCTCAAATGTTGATTTGATATGATAGTCTACTCATTGATCAAGGAAACTTGGATTAAACTATGATGAGGATGACACATTACATGCCTCTAGTTTAATCTATAATATTTAGTTAAAGGGATTATATTATATTGTAAATTATTCACAAAAGGTTTAATCGATCACTGATTCAATTATTATTACTTGGGTAGCAATGATGTATTACTAGATGCTGCTCATTGTTTACGATTTTAAATTAGATTTAAAATTCGTTGCCAACGTAATAATAACCTATAGGGTCACACACTAAGAATGCTTGAAGGATTATTTAATTTAAATTGGATTTAAATTATATTAAAGTATTTCGAATTATTTATAATATTAATTAAGTATGATTTAATTAATTAGATAAATATTGATATTCGAATTTACTAATATTAATTATGAAATTTATTTGTTAAATAATTAAATGAGACTAAATTATAATACAAATAGGAATTTTGAATTAATAATAACTCCTAATTAGTTAAGAGTTATAATTCGTTTTTCTACTCTCTATATAATATCTCTTGTGTGGCTGATTTTGGGTGAAAAAGCTTTACTAAAACCCTAGCCACCAAGAGAGAAGATAGAGAGAGCAAGAAAAAATGATTTTGTGCTAGTACACATCCAATCCTTGAGTTCAAGCATTTGTGTGGATAATGATAGACTGTAGATCGCGAGAGCGGGATGCGTGGTGATTGAACAAGCTTTGGATCTCCATTAGTCAACTAATTGGTAAAGCTTCTTAAGGTAAATAATCTGATCTACGAATTAAATATATGTTTTTCGCATGGATCCTGCGGTGGGTTTCGAAAATTCTGATTTTTTACGTTTTTAATTACTGTTTCCGTTGTGTTTATGTGCTCGAAACCCAACATGTATTTCCATAATCAAATATATGATTGAAAATCAGAGAATAGCCTAATTACAAGGAAACTAATGATAATGCATAAAAATTTGATACTTTATTAAGAAAGCAACGACTGAGGTAGTCAAAATAGAAATTTCATTCTATCATGAGCTTAGTCCTGAAAAGTTCCTTAACTTTGGTGAGCTCAGTACCATGGCTTATATTTTTGATGAAATCAAATAGAGTACTGGTTTATGTGACAACAGCAGATATATCACCCAAAGGAGGAAGACCAAATGCTTTTTCCACAACCTCAGTTGTGATTGCATACTCCTTGTCATCATGAGTAAAGAAGATAGTTCCTTTGTTTGAATTTATTCTTGCAGTAGTCCAAATCTGCATTATCTGCTTATACCAAACTTTGGAAGGAGAGGTTAAAGTATTGCCAATATCACTCTGTGCAAGAAAGCCCTGAATCATGTGAAAATTAGAGTGAATATCATCATAAGACAAGGGTGCTTTGAAATTGTTTGTAGCAAAAGCACGATCATGAAGAATATACTTGGTAGAGTCAAGTTTAGAGATGGAATTAGTATTTGCCATTGTTGAAAACTAGGATTTTACAGAAAAGTTGAGTTTGTGGGTTTTGTAGTGAGAAAGAAGAAGGTGAACAAGTTGTGTGTATTGTTTGTATTGTGAATATGATTAGTTTGTAGAAAACTGATAGAGGTATAACTATACAGTAAAAAAACACACACACATGGCAACAGTTAATTGGATGAGAGTTATTAGTGGACCATATAATGTGTTAAACTAGTTAATAGTGCACATCTTTTAAGGAACAGTTGTGTGTTATTGCGCCTATAAACTAGCATATACCTGAACACATTACTTTAAATTACAAACGACTCTCAATTTAAGCATGAAAATTACTCTTAAATATACTCAATTAAACCAAGTATAAATTAAGAAAAATAATTATACAAAATCACAAAATACTTACAATCAATATCTGAACTTATCAGGATTTGATTACCTCATCAGGATTTAACTTGTCAGGATTTGTTTTACCTTGTCAGGATCTAATTGTTCCTATCAGGATTTGACGTACCTTGAAATGACATGGTATGTCAGGATATAACTTATCATTGTCATGATCTGACTGGTTCAATCAGGATTGACTGGTTATATTTTCTCATAGCTGATCATTCCAAGTTCATGTATGAGCCGGGAAAAAGTTGCTTCTGGTAATGGCTTTATGAATATATCATCTACTTGTTAATCAGTGAGAACAAATAAATCTCAATTGTTCCTTCCATGACATGTTCCCTAATAAAGTGATATCTGATACTGATGTGTTTTATGAGAGAGTGTTGAACTGGATTTCATGTCATGGCTATGGAAGTTTAATTATCACAGTAAATAGGAATTTTTTAGTAAGACAATCCTTATTCTAAAAGCTGATTTCTCATCCATAGAATCTGAGCACAACAGCCGCCTGCAGCAATATACTTAGCTTCATCTGTAGAAGTAGAAATAGATTTATGTTTCTTGCTTTTCCATATTACAAGTCTTTCACCTAAATACTTTCTTGCATGTTGAATCTAGTCAATAGATTCTTTGTATACTTAGACTGATTTATAGAGATACCCTCATCAGTCCGTGTGACTTGCGATCCCAGAAAGTAGCTCAATTCCCTCATCATGCTCATTTGATACTTTGACTTCATAAGGTCAGAAAATTTCTTGCACAATTTGTTGTTAGTAGACCCAAAGATTATATCATCAACATAGATTTACACAAAAAGCAGATCTTTGCCTTAATTAATGAAATAAGGTTTTATCAGTTATACCTCTCTTGAAACCACTTTTAATCAGAAATTTTGCAAGTGTTTCATAACAGGCTCCTGGTGCTTGTTTGAGTCCATACAGTGCTTTATCAAGTCTATAGACATGATTACAAAACTTTGGATCGATGAATCTAGGTGATTGCTCAACATACACTTCTTCTTTCAGTTCTCCATTCAGAAAGGCACTTTCGACATCCATCTGAAAGACCTTGAATTTCTTATGAGCGACATAAGCTAAGAAAATCCCGATAGCTTTCAGTCTTGCCACAGGAGCAAATGTTTCATCATTTTCAATGCCCTCTTGTTGTGAATATCCCTTTGCAACAAGTCTATATTTGTTCCTGATAATAGTGCCATTTGAATCTGTCTTGTTCCTAAAAACACATTTTGTACTAACTACTAACTTATTCTTTGGTCTTGGTACAAGCTTCCAAACTTCATTTCTCTGAAATTCATTCAACTTTTCTTGCATGGTTGTAATCTAATCAGCATCTTTGAATGCATCCTCTACTTTCTTTAACTCCTCTTTAAAAAGAAAATTATAATTTAGGCATTCATGCTCAGTTACACTCCTTGTTTGAACAGTAGCATCACGATCTCCAATAATAAGATCAGGTGTATGATCTCTTATCCATTTGATTATTCTTGGAAGTTCAGTTCCATTTCCTCATGCTCCCCCTGCATCATTGAAATCATTGTCCTGTGAAGCTTCCCAAGTGTCAGTGCTCTCATTTCCTGACTATGTAGAGCTTCTATTAGTGGACTGGGCACCAAATTGATCTCAATGTTCAGTTAAATGATCTCCTCCTAATGAACCATCATTTGTTAAATATGTATGACTTGAAGAATTTCCAGTTGATTCTGTATGTCCGATCCATCAGTATCATCATGATCTGATTCACTAGAGTTATGACTTGTTGAGTGTTGATGTTGCTCCCTCTCAAGTTGTGCATCTTCAATATTCAACTCTAGACCAAGATCAGTATTGTCAGGATTTGACATATTATCAGGATTTGACCCATCATCGGGATTTGATGAGTCGTTAGGATCGGAGTCAATTCCTGACGACCCTTTATTTGCAAACACCAGTTCTTCATGTGAGTCTGCTTCAAAACCAGGGATTCTTTTATCATCAAAAGAAACATGAATAGATTCAACAATAGTTCTTGTTCTCACATTGAAGACTTTGTAAGCTTTGGAAGATGGATATCTAATAATAATACACTCATCAGTTTTTCTGTTAAATTTTCCAAGCATTTCATGATGTGTCTCACTACAAAGCATTTACATCCAAAAATATGAAGATGCTTCAAGCTTGGCTTCTTTTCCTTGATCATCTGATAAGGAGTTAACCATTGCATGTTAATGAGAGTTAAATTTTAAGCATAACAAGCAGAATTGACAGCTTCAGCCTAAAAGTAAGTTGGGATATTTGCTTCCATAGGAATTGTTCTTCTAGCTTCAATTAATGTCCTATTTTTCCTTTCCATCACTCCATTTTGTTGAGGTGTTCCTGGAGCTGAGAATTGTTGAGAAATTCCTTTATATTTTCATAATACATCCATCTTGGAATTTTTAAATTCAGTGCCATTATCACTCCTGGAGTATTTGCACTTTGTATTTTAAACCATTTTCAATCAGTCTCATATGATCTAGAAGAATATCAAGAGTCTCATCTTTCCTGTACAAGAAAAATACCCATGTAAATCTGGTAAATTTATTAAAAACAACTAGGGTGTACCTTTTCTTGTTGATAGACATAATGTTAACAAGGCCAAAAAGATCCAGATATAACATTTGATATCGTTTTTTCATGGATGTTTTTGACTTGCTTTTGAAAGAAGTCCTTTTTTGCTTGGCTTGTTGACAGGAATCACATAAATCATCAGGGGAGTAGTACTGTTAGGAATATGTTGCGAACTTGATGATAAGTTAAATAAAACACCTTAGTAGATTTAACTTAGTGTTTTTGTAGCTCTCAATGGATGTTCCAATATAGTCCCGACGGATTCCTCCAGTATATCACTGGCATGTTCCTAGTCGTCAAGGGAAAGAAAGGCAGAAACATAAATAATAAAAGATTAGTGCAGCCTAAAATTCCGAGAAAATGAAAGTGAAGATGGAAGGCTAGAGGGAGAAGATAGGAAGGAACTTCTACTCAAACACGGGGATTCGTTTAGTGGGAAGGGATCTTTATAGTCCCGACGGATGACAACTGAACATCCATCGAGAGTGTAGCTTATGTAACAACAAGTATTGCAGCACATTTTCGCAAACAATAATGTTTTGTCTAATAGATTCTGTAGGATCCTCTAAGTCATGTTGACTACTAGATTGATATACAGAATAGGTTGGCTAATTGTAAATATGAGATGTCTTGTAATTCTGTATAAGTGAAATGGAGTCAAGTGACAGAAAGGCTTCCAACGGATGATCTACAAAGACTACCAATGGATAATCAACAAGGCTCCCGACGGATGATTAACATAGTCCCGACGGATGATCATAATTCAAAAAGAGCAGTTGACAGTGACAACACAGTCACATGCGTCGGGTGTTTACAAATGGAATGTTACAGCCTAATTACAAGTTTTAGAGAACAGAGAAGCATTACCATTTCCATGCAATTATGAAGATATTCAAAGATGTTGGAATAGAGTAGTGAAAAAGCATGGAGTTAGACTAGATATAGTTTGTCTTATTATTTTATCTTACTTTCATGTAACTTGGTAATCTATAAACCAAGTGTAGCAAGTAGAACTAATAACTAAGTAACCATAATTTTCAAAGAGATAGAAAAAGCTATATTTGTTAAGAATTTCTCTATAAGTTTATAAGTTCTCTATTTAGTAGCTATTTTAAAGTTTTATGTTTTATTACTTTGTGTTTTGATTTCAATTCAAGTTTCATTCCGCACTTCTTGCAAAATCAAACACTGTTATATATATTAAGTAAGAATAGTCTTAAAATTCAAAAAGGAGCCAGAATTACATTCAACCCCCCTTCTGTAATTCTTGTTGCATTGTTTGGGAATAACAATTGGTATCAGAGCAAGCTCTTGAAGTACAAAGTGTAAAGATCACAATAATTAACAAGATGAACAAAAAGGATGTTGGAGTGAAAATTTCATTTCTGGACAAAGACAACTATCACCACTAAAAGGTGAAGATGCACCTACATCATTTCTCTCAAGATGAAGCTTATGTGGACTGTATTGAAAGAGGTCCTCATGTCCTTATGAGAGATGCTACAGGGAATGAACCATCAGTTCCAAAGCCCAGACATGAATGGTCTGATCCAGACATTGAGCAAGTCAGGAAAGATAAAAAGCCCATGAATATACTCTTTAATGGTGTTGATGGTGATATATTTGACAACATCATAAACTGTAAAATAGCTAAAGAGGTTTGAGACACAATTCAAATTATTTGTGATGGTAATGAGCAAGCCAGGGAGAACAAGATGCAACTCTTGATTCAGCAATATGAGCATTTTCACTGTGAATAAAGTGAATCTGTCACTGACATTTTTCGTAGATTTCAAAAACTACTGAATGCTCTCAAGTTGCATGGAAGGGTCTACCAAACCAAAGACTCAAACCTCAAGTTCCTTAGATCTCTGCCCAAGGAATGGAAGCCAAAGATAGTCTCATTAAGAAATTCTCAAGATTACAAGGAGTTCACCTTGGAGAGACTGTATGGTATCCTTAAAACCTATGAGCTTGAAATAGAGCAAGATGAAATGATGGAGAAAAGAAGGAAGAAAGGAGGATCCATTGAACTTATTGTTGAGCAAGAGAAGGAAAAGGAGATGAAGGTTGAAGCTACAGAATCTGGATCAAACTCAAGGGTCTGTGAGAGCAAGGGTAAAGGGCTGGTAGCTGAAAATGAAGAACAGTTGAGCCAAAATGACATGGATGATATAGATGAACATCTAGCATTCTTATCCAGGAGATTTTCCAAGCTCAAATTCAAGAAGAATTTTGGAGCAGCTAAGCCAAACAGAAACATGGTTGACAAGTCTAAATTCAAGTTTTTCAAATGTGGCTTAGCAAGTCATTTTGCTAGTGAGTGTAGGAAGTCTGATTCTAGCAAGAAGAAGTTTGAGCCTGTTGATTATAAGCAGAAATACTCTGAGTTGATCAAGAAAAAGGAAAAGGCTTTCATTACACAAGAAAGTGATTGGGCTGCAGATGGATTGGATGAAGATGAGGAAACAAACTATGTCAATCTAGCCCTAATGGCCAACTCAGATGAAACAGAGACCAGTTCATCAAGCAATCAGGTAATCACAACTAACCTAGCATATTTATCTAAAGTTGAGTGTAATGATGTAATAAATGACATGTCTACTGAACTATATCACTTACGTGTTACTCTTAAGTCTCTCACTAAAGAAAACAGTAAAATTAAGGAGAACAATGTGTTTTTAAGTGAGAGGAATAATGTGCTGGAGACTCAGTTTATTGAATTTGAAAAATTGAAATTAGAATGCAAGGTTGCTAAGGATGAACTAACAGAATCCTTAAAGAAAAAGGAGATTTTAAGAAAGCAACTTGAACGAGAACAGGAAGTGATTAAGGCATGAAAATCATCTAGAGATGTCCATGCTCAAATCACTAAAGTTCAAGGTATAGAGTCTTTTTGTGATACAGCCTGGAAAAATAATAAAGAGAAGCTTGATTCCAACTTGATTGAAGGACTTTCAACAGATGTGGACTCGACAGATGATGAAAATTATTCATCGAATAATCAAAAGGATTATTCGTCGAAAGACAATGAACCACATCCGTCGAATGTTAGTAAACTAGTTAGCAAAGCTAAGCTAGCTAAGTTGAATCATAAATATGGACCAGTTTCTAAAAACTTTGTTCCGGGAGAATCAAGTCAAGTAAGGAAAGAAAAGAGAGTTAATGTTGGGCATCTGTCTATCAAGCAATTGAATGACAGATTAGAAAAGATTGAGGTTAAAAAAGAATCAAAAAGGAAAAACAATAGAAATGGGAAGGTAGGGATTAACAAACATAACAACTACACACCTGAAAAACATGTTCCAAGAAAAATTTGTGTTAAGTGTGGTAGTGTTAATCTTTTGTCTATCAATTGCAAACTTGCTATGCCTACTCCCATGTCTGCACCCTCTTCTTTTCCCAACATGACTGCCATGTCTGCAATGCCTATAAATGTTTTGCCTACACAGAATATGAATGCACAGTTTGCTAATATGCCATTTGCACCTAATCCTTATTATGCTGCATTTAGTATGCCTTAAATACCATTTAGCATGCCTTATTGGAATAACATGTTTACAAACAACATACCTTTTCATGTAAACCAAAATGTCCAACTCATATGACAAAGGATGAATCTGAAATACCTAAGTCAAATGAGGTCAAACCTAAGAACCAAAGAAAAAGGCTAACAAGGCAGGACCCAAGGAAACATGGGTACCAAAATCAACTTGATTTGATTTTGATGTGTGTAGGGAAATAGAAAGAATCTTTTGTATCTAGATAGTGGTTGCTCAAGGCATATGACTGGAGATTCTACCCTGCTTACTGAGTTCAAGGAAAAAGCTGGACCAAGTATCACCTTTGGAGATGATAGCAAGGGTTATATTGTGGGATATTGCTTGATTTCAAAGGATAATGTCATCATTGAAGAGGTTGCCCTAGTGGATGGACTCAAGCATAATCTGTTGAGTATCGGCCAGCTTTGTGATAAGGGCAACTCAGTCACTTTCAATTCTGAAGCCTGTGTTGTGACCAACAAGAAGAGCAATAAAGTGGTTCTCACTGGTGTGAGAAAAGAAAATGTGTACTTAGCTGACTTCAACTCATCAAATGCAGAATCAGTAACTTGTCTTCTCAGTAAAGCTAGTCAAGATGAAAGTTGGCTATGGTACAAGAAGCTGTCCCATCTAAACTTCAAGACCATGAATGAGCTAGTCAAGAAAGATTTGGTTAGAGGTATTCCTCAAGAGGAGTTTTCAAAGGATGGATTGTGTGATGTCTGCCAAAAGGGAAAATAGATTAAAGCATCATTCAAGAAGAAGCTTGATTCAACAATTGAAGAACCTTTGCAACTATTACACATGGATTTGTTTAGACCAATAAATGTGTTATCCATCTCTAGGAAAAGATATTGTCTAGTAATTGTAGATGATTTCTCAAAGTTCTCTTGGACATATTTTCTAAAATCCAAAGATGAAGCTAGTGAAATCATCATCAATCACATAAGGCAAGTCAACAATCATCCTGATCTCAAAGTAAGAAGAATCAGGAGTGATATCGGAACTGAGTTCAAGAATTATGTAATAAGACTATTTTGTGAAGAGAATGGAATCATGCATGAGTTTTTTGCAGCTAGAACTCCACAACCGAATGGAGTGGTGGAAAGGAAAATAGATCTCTTATTGAAGCTACAAGAACAATGCTAGAAGAATCAAAGTTACCAACATATTTTTGGGCTGATGTAACGCCCCCAAATCCGGGGTCGGGGATCTGGGTTGTCACGAGTTCCATTTCCCTTAATAACACCCAATCTTAATAATTAATCAACTATTCTGTACTGTGACCCCACCATAAACACACACACCACAAGTTATAGTCTCAGAGATGAATATCCAAAAATAATTACAAGTCGTTTTATTCCACAATTATATGCCAATACACCTTAAAAGGGTTTCTGAATAAATTTACATTTCTTTGCCATTATTACAATTCATAAATATACATAAATCTGGTTCATCAATAGTTGAAAACCTAGCCTATGGGTAGCTCCTACCTCAGCTACGGCGGCATCAACGCTTCCAGAAAACTGCGGAACATTTTCTAACCACTTGCGAATTGGAAGCTTGGTCCTGTTCATCTTGTCTAGCTGATGTTGTGTGATGAAAGAAGAAAGCAAGGGTGAGCAACAAGCCCACCAAAATAATATGTATAATGATTTACAATATATGAGCATTCTCATAGTACTCATGAAAGTCTTGGTCAAGAAGAAATGAACCAAGTTTGATATCTTACCGCGACCAAGTCGCAAAATATTCAGTATATATGTACATATATACTTTTCACAATCTTTGAAATCCTCTGTCATGTATAATATACACAGAGTTCCCGTTTATAACTGTATAAAATATCGTTGCAAGGTGATCTCATATATCTAATCTTGTCTTAACGTTTTTCCGAAAATCTTTGACATGCACAAGATAATCATTTACTGGATACAAGTTTAAAAGATGAAGTTACAAGATACTCCAATATACTTATATCTGAATACTACTTGAACTACCTTCGTTCAAGTTATAATCAGTTTCAAAAGTTCATCACCCAGATGAGACTACAAGATAAGACTTGAATAGATTCAATCCTTGAAATATCATTATAAATAATGAAGTTACGAGATACTTCATTAAGTCCAGATATATATATACACCTATATATATACATTTCATACACTCCTTGAAAACCTCTGTTATGAAAATTATAAATAGAGTTGCAATATCCAATGAATTTTGGAAAGGAGAAAACCTTGGCATAAACCTGATATCTTGCTGATCAGGCAAAGATACCAATAAGTAACCTTCTCTACTGTAGATGGATGAATTCCTCGCCGGTCATCACCCTGGTCGCATTCGGACCTCGCGCTAGACCGTTACCCGGCCACTCACGTATGGATGGACTATTACCCAGCCACTTACACCTTCATAGACCGTACCCCGGCCTGTCGCTTATGCCGACTCAATTAGGTGGACTTACTTCCCGAACATTGGGCAAGTAATCAAATTGTTGTCTCAAAACAGCAACCACGTTGCGAATATAAAATACACCATAGAGCCGGATCCCTCAGGTTTTGAGCGAGTATTTAAATCCCCTTGAAAGGAAGATCTTAAATATAAAATTGAGTTTTGGGATCCGCTCTAACCTTTAAAAATCATTTTGAAGACTCGAAAACATTTTTAAGAATGTTTGGAGTAATGCCGATTTAATAAAATAAATCAGTCCCAATATATTAGAAAATATCTGAATATTATTATTTAAATAATATTCCCATAAGGATAATCCTTATAAAAATAATTGAAGTAAAAGTTTTAAAAACTCATACTTGAAATGAATAATAAATAACCAAAGATATACTTATACGAAAGTACGATCTTTATTTGAATAATCGAAAATAAGTTTGATTAACGAAATATTATTCTTTAATAAAATAGAGAATATTATTTAATAAAATAAGCGGAGTCATAAGTCCTCGAATGAATATTCAAAATAATATTCATTAAATAAAATAAACCGAGTCATAAGTCCTCGAATGAATATTCAAAGTGATATTCATTAAATAAAATAAACCGAGTCATAAGTCCTCGAATGAATATTCAAAGTAATATTCATTAAATAAAATAAAGTTATCGAATAAAACTTATTCGATTAATAGTTTTGAAAACTATATCAATATATATATATATATATAAATATATATATATATATAATATACTCGGGAATATCGACTCCCGGTTTTAGAAAATGTTCACCTTTGGGTCCCCTATACTCAGGGTATACGCAACTACTGCTTATCTCTAGCATAGGTATTATGCAACTAATAAGCATTTGAACCAACAGATATATAAATCAAGAATACGAAACAGGCATGCATATATACCATATCACATGCTCCAATATATCGCAAGAATTTGCTAATAACAAATATGCATTTATCACAAGATCATGCATATACACATATACATCACAACAACAGTTATACGGGTAGAAAACTTGCCTGAGCGACTGGGGGTGGTAAAAGGCCTGGGACGAGTCTGGTAACCTATAAACAACATATAAGTTGGAATTAAACCAAAGTCGCTTAAGAATCTACACTTTAACCAATTAGACTCTAACGCTTGCTTTTGCGCTTAACGATTCACTTACGTCGCTCGAGTACCCTCGGCTCCACCATTTTTAATAAATCAACCATTAAGAATTTTAAAGCGATTCTTTCGCGAGTACCTTACCAACTGCCTAATCCACTTAACATAATTGTTTCATACCCCAATTAGTCCTTTAAGGTCTTTAACCTATGTTTCAAAGTAAGGTGAGGGGTAATGGTTCGGTCGCGAAACGCCGTTACTTAAAACGGCCGTTTCTCCTAAACCGTACATCGGAATCAAACGAACCACATATCAAAACGAAGCTCATAACATGAACTATATAAACATGGCAATGGTAAAAACCTAGCAGTGAGTTCACGGGTCCTAATGTTAAGAGCAAAAACAGTCTAAAGTAAATCGGGCATTACAACGGCTATGTTTACGCGATTTCCCAAATTTATACCATTCCAAACCAACCACCAAGCAACCCCAATTCATTCATACAACCAAAATCCATCCATACCATACTACAACAGCCCCAACACCTCAAGTTCTCCAATTTATGTTATTCTCAAACATGAATTTAAAACTATACCTAAGTCCTTTAACTAATCAATAAGATTTCAACATCCAATTTACTACAACTCCAACCCAAACTCTAAACATGCAAGCATCAAGCTACTCTTTTACCATAAAAATCAAAATCATCCTAATATACAAAGTAAATCTAGGGTTTGGAGATGTTATACCTTCCTTGAAGTGATGTGAGTAGCTAGGAAGCCTTAAGAAGCCTTGAGATGTCTTAGGGATGCTTGGATCTTAAAGGAAAAACAAGAAAAATCAAGATAAAAATCTTGAAATCACTATTCATTATCTTCTTCATTGATTTCTTGGAAGAGATTGTGAATGATTTTGGAGCTCAAACTTATAGGATAGCTATATCTATGCATAAGGAGTACTAGATAATGACCTTACTAATTAAGGAAGCTTGGAACTTGAACTTTGAAATTTCTTCTTCTTAATATGAAGAAAAGCCGAGAGCAAATGTTGAAGAAGAAAGGAAATGATTTTTGTGTTTGTGATTTGTGTTATTCCCAGTGGACTAACAATGAGATTTACAGAAGGGGGGTTGAATGTAAATCTCAAAACTTTTTCAAGTTTTCAGTAGTTTCTAAGGCTAAGTGTTTTAGTGAACAAATGTGTGTGAATTGCTTGAAGCTAATATAGACAGATATATATTCAAACACAAATGTAAAGAACACAAAGAATTTAAAAACTTTTCTGGTGGATTTGTTGTTCCACCAGAGATGTGTTTTTTTCAGAAAATCTGTGATTCAAAGAATTAAATCACAGCTGCTTCCTAGTACAAACTAGATGATTTTCTCTCTGGATATTTCTAAACAGCTCAGGAAAATTCTTATCTAATTACTAGCTGCTACTTGGTTTATATATCACCAAGTTTACAAGTGAAGACAAAACTGTAAAATACAATTAAAAAGATTCTTCACATGTTTCTTCTTCATTTCTCTATCAAATGCAATTTAGGCTTGGCTGTAGATCTTTGAATACTTCCTTGTTTGCATCAGAGTGGAAATGCTGCATTTTCTTGATTCCTCCTAGAGGCTTCCACATTCCAGTTTGTCTCTGTCAACCCATGTGCCTCTGTCAGCTTGTGAATTGTCACTATCAACTACTAATGAACTAAGCATCCGTTGAAGCTTTCATCCGTTGATGCCTTATCCGTTGAGGCTTTATCCATTGAAGCTTTATCCGTTGATGCATTATCAGTTGAATTCTTTATCCGTTGAAGCACTCATCCGTTGATGGATATTATCCGTTGAAGCATTAGAGACATCCGTTGAAGTTTTGTTTCTTATCCATTGAAGGTCTTCAATATCAGTTGATACTTCTTCACTTATACAAAATTACAAGGCACGAAATATTTACAATTAGCCCTCCTATTTGCATATCCACTAGTAGTCAACATGACTGATAATTTCTTACAACATCTAAGAATTGCAACTTGAATCCAGAGAATGAAATGTGCTACAATACTAAACGTATTGCTAAGTAAAGCTACTCCTTCAACGGATAGCCAAGATGGTCTTATCCGTTGAGGCTACAAACACTGGAATTCTACTTAAGTGTTTTGTTTAACTTATCATCAAACTAATACACATATTCCTAACAATTTCCCCTTATTTATGTCTACTAGAACTGTAGGCATAAATTTGGGTTTAGCTTGATGATAACAAAACACTTGACAAATATATAAACTGTAATAAAGCAGAAATTTAAAAGTGGTGCAAAAATGTGTATGTTGAGATGGAATTGAAGAATTACATTGTTTCCAAGGGTGTTCCTTTAGCCTGAGCGGATTAGTTTCTTTTCCTTTGATTCCTTGTTTTCTTTCCTAGCCTCCTGTCATTCTCCTCTATTTGAAGTTGAAGTTGTCTGTAGAATTCAGCTTCATCTTCTTCATTGATGTCCAACTTAGATTGCATATCCTTGAGAGTTTCATTACTGGCAATCTTGAGCTGATCTTCAATTCTAAAAAATCTTCTGACTCCTTTGTTGTCTCTAAACTCCATCAACCAATGAGCTGATTTGTGAACTGTAATTCCTCTTTCTTGAATGAGTAATGTTCTAGGCAAGGCATTGGGCTCCCACCAATTTTTCCTTATGTTGGCAATCTTGTTGAGAATCTCAGTCTTGGCAGTCCTGGTAAAGCCAGAATCCCTTTGTATGGCTGAGTAGACTCTAACCAAGGTAGAGTAGCCTTCATTCAGAATCCTGAAGAGAGGCCAAGTTCTTTCCCCACTTCCTTTGTATTTAAAACTAGTCTTTCTGGTAGCTGTCTGTAGGCAGCTATTCCCCTTACTTCCTCCAGCTCATCCAGATAGAGTTCAATGTCTGAAAATTCTTTTATGTCACAGATGTGAACATAATCATCCTTAGAGGCTTAGGCTTAGGCTTCTGTGTGAATTTGATTGAGGCTTTAGAGGGTGTTGATTTGATTCTTCTTTTCTGCTTCTTTGATGGTGGAGAAGAGGTTAGGAAGGTGGGCAATTTGATGGTGTCCCAATCAATTGGTTCCTCCTTGGGTATGATTGTTTCACCATGAATGTTCATGAAGGGGTCAGGCACAATGGGTTCAGGAATAGAAGGTAGTGGTTTGGATATTGATTGGGTTTCTTCAGTCTCATCTACCATCTTTCTCTTTGTATTGGCCTTCTTTCTGTTCCCTTTCTGTCATTCTTCTCTTTCCATACTTCTTTCCTCCATATCAGTATCAACCATGTCCCCCATAGCTTCATCTTCACTTTTGTCTTCAATTTCTTTCTGTTCTTCAGCCTGACTTGACTTTAGCTGTTTTTCAAGCTTTGCTTGTGCTCTTTTGTCAGCCTTTAGCTGTTTGGTTTCTTCCTTCAACCTTCTGGTTTCTTCCCTCTTGGTTGTTGAGAATTTGGGGTGTCTTTGCATCACATATATGCTCTTTCCCTCTCTGAAGATAATAGCCATGTTCCTCCTTACAGCCACATCCATGGTCTCTTTGAGCTTTGTGATACTTCTACCCAAAAGCTTGTCTTCATCAGCCTTTGGAAGAGGAAAATCCACTCCTTTCATCTGAGGAAGGCTTAGAGGATTCTTTGTAGAGTCCTTATTGGATCTGTTGTTGGGCTTGAGAACCATAGGTTTCAGATTCTTGGAAGAAGTATCTCCAACCTTATTCCTCCCTACTGGCTTGAGCTCCATAATAATTGATTCCACTTTTGTGTCGTGCTTCACAGATTATGATTGAGAAGTTGTAGAACCAAATATTTGTTGCATCTTTTCATCAATCTTCTTCCTTTGCTCTTTGACTTGCAATTCAGCTGCTGCTATCTGGATTAGATCAATTCCATCAAGCTTTCCTTTGATTTGAATAATTGGAGAAGTGGTGATGGCAGGAACTAGCACTTGAGAAATTTGAACTGTTGTTGATGGCTCTCCTTCCCCTTCCCCTTTATTCTCCCCCTTTTTGTTATCATCAAGAGTAGGGGTCAAGCCTTGTGCTTTTGCCAGCTGCATGAGTAGATTTGTTTGAGTTTGTTGATTCTGAAGAATAGTGACCATAGAGTCTTCAATGATCTGAACTCTGGTTTCTAATCTGGCCAGTCTCTTGTCAGCATCAGATTCTTTCCTCAGTCTCCCCAACAAATCTTGCATAGTACCATAAGGTATGACTGAATCCAACTTCTCAGCATTGTAGGATTTTAGATCAGCAATGTCCTGCTTGAGCTCTTCCACACTTAGATTCTGTTTGAAATGCTGCAACTGCAAGAGATGCAGAGATTCCAGATGAGCTTGAAGAATTGCCTTGGTACCAGCATCTGTAGTCTCCTGAAGGGCCTTCTGAATTGTCATGACTTGTCTAACCAGAGTGACACCAAACTCTCCTGGTGTTGATGCTTTTGCCCATGCCCATTCAGGAAGATCTGGAACAGAACTAGGGCCTGCTACTCCCCCTAAGTTCATGCTCTCATCCAAAGAATCAGAGTCATCATCATTAGAATTTACTCCAAATTCTTCAGATGGCTCACCAGCTTGAGAAGGCAGCCTGTTAACAGCAGCTTTGTCTCTGAGAAGAGATTCTGAAGTGTGTACAATGTTTAAAGTCTGTTCTGCCTCCACATTGCCCTGAGCAGCCAATAATTGATAGGCTGAAACAGGATGAGTAAAAGTGTCAGCATCCAAGGAAATGTTATCAATTACAGCTTTGTAATGTTGCTGAAATTGTCTTTCCTTTTCCGCATCATCCACTTTCACTGACTCACTAGCAATGGCTGGATCCACCCTTATAGCTTCTGTACCTGCCTTTCTCTCATTTTCTCTATGTTCTTGCATCAGGGGCTCCCCCTGGCTCACACACACCCTCACACCCTCACCCTCACCTTCTAAGGTGGCACTCCCCTCACTCACTTTTGCCATGCTGGAAGAAATAGCATGCATATGGTGACTCTCAACCTCTCCTTTTACCTGGGAGCAACCCAGCCTCTCACTCAAAAGATCACTCCCTTCCCTCAAACCTAAAAGTGATTGTACAGTAACCATGTCCTCTACAGTTGGAATTGTTTCTGTTATGTGTGTAGAGACCACCAACGGATAGGGAGTATCCGTTGAAGTGGAAACTGATGGTATCAACGGATAACTGCTGTTAAGCTTATCCGTTGAAGAACAACCACTTGTCAACGGATGAGAGATATCCGTTGAAGAAGGAAAAGATGTAGATATAGAAAGTGACATAATTGTTGAATCTGTGTGAATTGATTTTAAGTGAGGGGATATAGATTCTTCAACCATATCTGAAAGAATTGGTTGATGAACCAACAAATCATCTAAAAGATGATGATCATCAGGTTTTGAGTGGGGCTCCTCCCTGAGTTTTAATGAGGGAGAATCAGGAATTGATGTGAATATCATATCCACATCCAGAGAGGGTGATGGAGAGTTTGATGATTGGTGTGTTTCTATTATGAGAGAATGGGGCTGTGACTCCATATTTGCTGGAATCACATCAAGCTGAATTTGAGAAGACTCAGATACAGGTGGATGTATATGTGCTGTGTATGCCCCTTGTGTGGAAACTAGGGTCTTCGCCTTCTTCTTCCTTGAAAAGGCTTTAATTGGTGAATGTGTGGCTTCAGTGTCCCTCCCCCTTTTGTTCTGTGTCCCTGGTTGGGGACTATTTTCAATAGTTACATCCTTTTGGGAGGATGCAACTAGGGATGTGTTAGACTCCTTTTGAACCACCACAGTCTTTTGAGAGACTATGGCTTGGCTGGTTTGGGTACCACTCACCTCTCCCACCTTATCCTGGGGGGTTTCTTGATGTTCACCCCTCCCCTCACCACTCACACCCTGTTCACTCCCTTCAGGGTTTATGGTAGTTGTTACAACTGTTGTCTTTTGAGAAACAACAGAGGTAGCTTTCTTTAACTTGAGTTTTGAAACTTTAGTTTTGGTGGCTTTGGTAGGAACCTGTTTGGACAAAGACACAGATTCCATGGCCACACTAGAAGGCAAAGAAACAATGGGGTTGGAAATAGTAGGAGTTATAAAAGTGTTTACCTCACTTACCTATGGTGCATTCATGATTGGCAAATATACCAATGGCACCTGGCTGTTGAGGTTCATTCTCAAAAGGTCTGCAAGGACCCTTTTCTCTTGTGCCCAGCATTTGAGTTTATTATTCTCATTTGATTTAACCAATCCTTCAGCAACATGGTTAGCCAATAACATAAAAAATTTAGCATAGTAGATGTTATGTGGTCTATTAGCTTTGTTACCTAATCTGGAACCTAATTCTAGCATGACACAGTTGCTAAAATTAAAGTACCTATCAGAAACTAGCATATAAAGCATATTAACAAGAGATGAAGTTATGGCATCAAAATTGCTAATCTTCCCAGAGAAAACCTTAATAAAGGCATCTCCAAGAAAACTCCATTCTTTCCTAAGGCCTTTCCTTCTAATGCTACCTAAACTAGCAGAATCAAAAGCATAGCCTATGGAATCTAACATAGCAGATACATCTTTATCAGTGTGTGGTGTTATGGCATTATTCTCAGGCAACTTAAAGCAAGACTGTATATCATCACAGTTAATGCAATAATCCTTACCTTTGAGAACTCTGCAGTTGTCCAAATCTCCTCAATCACCTCACAGTAGATGATTGGGGCTTCCAGCATTGCATAGCCCAGTTTGCAGTTTTTGATGAAGTCCATCATCTTGTGATAATCAGAATGGGCTTCATTCTTTTCAACCAAGGCTATGAAATTATTCTTTTCATAAACAAATCCTGTTTGAGACATAATTTTGACTACTGGTGCCATTGTTGTGAGTAGAGTTTACAGAGAAAAACTTGAGAATTTTGGGAGAGAAGGAGAATGAAAATTGCAAGAAAGCGTAAAGTGAAAATAAGAGTTCAATGGGCTTTTATACTTTCTTGAATTAAAACGTAAATAAAATGATTAAATGATACTTTTAAGTAAATTACAGCCGTTCAAGAATAAATAAAACTGTAAAAATTCTAAACTGCCTTTAATACAAATACATACAACAGCGTATATCTGTATCAACGGTTAAGTAAAGAAATCAACGGCTGTGACTTACTGAAAGTAACTGATGTGACACTTCAATGGATAAGGTAAATAGTTATCCGTTGATGACCAACACTATTTTATCTGTTGAGGGATAAAATTACCAGAAATGTATTTGTCTTTCAACGGATAATGAACATCCGTTGATAGAACAATTTTGGCTTTCAACGGATAGGGAGTATCCGTTGATAGGATAGGTCTTTCTTAAAGCCAACTTTGTTTTTGCAGCAAATTCATTTCAGGCTTCAATGCAGATTATATAGAGGACATAAATTTATGAATAATTAAGCATACCCTGCTCACTTACTAATCTTGTGAATGTTGATTCATCAAGTGGCTTGGTAAATATGTCTGCAATCTGCTTTTCACTTGGAACAAAATGAAGTTCCACTATACCTTTCATCACATGTTCCCTAATGAAGTGGTACTTGATATCAATGTGCTTGGTTCTTGAGTGCTGCACTGGATTTTCAGTAATGGCAATGGCACTTGTGTTGTCACAGAATATTGGAATTTTGTCAACAGTCAAACCATAGTCAAATCGTTGATTCCTCATCCATAGTATATGTGCACAGCAACTACCAGCAGCAATGTACTCAGCTTCAGCTGTTGATGTAGAAACAGAATTTTGCTTTTTGCTGAACCATGACACAAGCTTGTTCCCTAGAAATTGACAGGTGCCAGTTGTGCTTTTCCTGTCTATTTTACAGCCTGCATAATCTGCATCTGAGTAGCCAATTAGATCAAAACCAGACTCTCTAGGGTACCAAATTCCTAGATTTGGAGTCCCTTTGAGATATCTGAAGATTCTTTTAATAGCCACTAAGTGAGATTCTTTAGGGTCAGCTTGAAATCTAGCACAGAGACATGTAGAAAACATTATATCAGGTCTACTAGCAGTTAAATATAAAAGTGAGCCAACCATGCCTCTATAACTTGAAATATCCACAGACTTTTCAGCCTTGTTTAATTCAAGCTTGGTGGCAGTGGCCATGGGAGTTTTTGCAGATGAACAATCCATTAGGTCAAACTTCTTTAAAAGATCATAAATATATTTAGTTTGACTAATGAAAATTCCATCACTAACTTGTTTAACTTGTAAACCAAGAAAATAAGTTAGCTCTCCCATCATGCTCATTTCATATTTACTTTGCATTAACTTAGCAAACTTTTTACAAAGCTTATCATCTATAGATCCAAATATAATATCATCTACATAAATTTGAACAAGTATTTTAGAGCCATTAACATTTCTAAAGAAGAGAGTTTTGTCAACAGTACCTCTTGTGAAATGATTATCTAGAAGGAATTTTGACAAAGTCTCATACCAGGCTCTAGGTGCTTGCTTTATTCCATAGAGTGCTTTCAACAGATAATACACATAGTCTGGAAAGTTTGGATCTTCAAATCCTGGAGGTTGGCTTACATAAACTTCCTCCTCCAATTCCCCATTTAGAAATGCACTCTTGACATCCATTTGATAGACTTTGAAATTGGCATGGGCTGCATAAGCTAGAAAGATTCTGATGGCCTCAAGTCTGGCAACTGGAGCAAATGTTTCATCAAAATCTATTCCTTCTTGTTGAGAATAGCCTTTAGCAACCAATCTGGCTTTATTCCTTATGACAATGCCATTTTCATCCATCTTGTTTCTGAATACCCATTTTGTGTCAATAGAACTCTTGTTCTTTGGCTTGGGTACCAGCTTCCATACTTTGTTCCTTTCAAATTGGTTTAGCTCCTCTTGCATTGCTAAAATCCAATCTGGATCCAATAGAGCTTCTTCCACTCTCTTAGGCTCCTCCTGTGATAGAAAGCTACTATACAGACATTCATCTTGAGTAGCCCTTCTAGTTTACACTTTAGATATAGCATCACCAATGATCAGTTCAAAAGGGTGATTCTTGGTCCATTTCCTTTGAGGTGGTAGATTAGCTCTAGATGAGGTTGCCTCAGTATTGTCATGATGTGAGATAGAATGTTGATTGGTTGAAACTCCCCTTGAGTTGCTGATCCTTTGAAAGGAATTGGGAGCTCTATCAACTGATGAAGTGGATTGATTATCCGTTGACAGATTGTGATCAACGGATGCTTCATTATGAACTTCAACGGATGATGCACTTTGTCTTTCAACGGATGCTGCATTGCTTCTTTCAATGGAAGCTGAATTATGACTTTCAACGGATGCAGCATTATGTGCATTATCCAAAGGCAGATTCTGAATTCTTCTTGAGATGCCTTCTTCATCATTCTCATCTTCACTATCATCATAATATATCTCAATGTTGTCAAATTTGAGTCCTTCATGATGTCCCTCATCTGTTAGTCCATCAATCTTTTTATCATCAAACACAACATGCACAGATTCCATGACAATGTTGGTTCTTAGATTGTAGACCCTATAAGATTTTCCAGCAGAGTAGCCAACAAATATTCCTTCATCAGCCTTTGCATTAAACTTCCCTTTGTGATCAGATTGATTCCTTAAGATGTAACATTTGCAACCAAAGACATGCAGAAAGTTTAAAGTTGGTTTTCTTCTCTTGAATAATTGATAGGGAGTCATGCCTTTTGCCTGATTGATTAGAGAAATATTTTGAGTGTAACATGCACAGTTAACAGCCTCAGCCCAAAAGTAAGTTGGGAGTTTTGACTCTTCAAGCATTGTCCTTGCATCCTCAATTAGTGATCTGTTCTTCCTTTCCACCACACCATTTTGTTGTGGGGTCCTTGGAGCTGAGAACTCATGCATGATCCCATTTTCTTCACAGAACAACTTCATGGTTGAATTTTTGAACTCAGTTCCATTGTCACTCCTAATACTCCTTACTTTGAAATCAGGATGATTGTTGACTTGCTTGATATGATTGATAATGATTTCACTAGCTTCATCCTTTGATCCAAGAAAATAGACCCATGAAAACTTTGAGAAATCATCTACAATCACTAGGCAATATCTTTTCCTTGAAATTGACAATACATTGACTGGTCCAAAAAGATCCATGTGTAGCAGTTGTAATGGTTCATCAATTACAGATTCAAGCTTCTTACTGAATGATACTTTCTTTTGCTTTCCTTTCTGACAAGCATCACACAGTCCATCCCTTGTGAATTCAACTAGAGGCATTCCTCTTACTAAGTCCTTTTTGACTAGATCATTTATTGTCTTGAAATTCAAATGGGACAGCTTCTTGTGCCATAGCCAACTTTCAACTGCACTTGCTTTGCTGAAAAGACAAGTAATAGATTCTGCATCTGTAGAGTTGAAGTCAGCTAAGTACACATTCCCTTTTCTAACTCCAGTTAGAACCACTTTATTGTCCTTTTTACTTGTGACAATACAGGCTTCAGAATTGAAAGAAACAGTATTCCCTCTGTCACATAGTTGACTGATGCTCAATAAGTTGTGTTTGAGACCATCAACCAATGCAACTTCATCAATGATGACATTTTCTTTTGAAATCAAGCCATATCCCATAGTGAATCCTTAGCTGTCATCTCCAAAGGTTATGCTAGGGCCAGCTCTCTCCTTAAACTCTGTGAGCAGGGTGAAATCTCCTATCATGTGTCTTGAACAGCCACTGTCCAAGTACCATAGATTCCTTCTTTGTCCCTGCACACAACAAAATCAATCAAGTTGATTTTGGTACCCAAGTTTCCTTAGGTCCAACCTTGTTAGTCTTTTTCCTAGACTTCATTCCTCCTGCATCTTTTGAGTTAGGTAACTTTGGGTCAGCCTTGATCTCAGATGTGGTTGGTTGAAGTGTAGGGTTAGTCACAGAGTCATTTAGCACATTTGATTGATAAGGCATAAATTGTGCAAACATGTTATTCCACATAGGCATATTGTATGGCACGTGAGGCATACTAAATGCAGTAAAATAAGGATTATTAATATATGGCATGTTTGCAAAATGTGCATGAGGATTCTGATGAGACATAACAGGCATGGCATGCAGAGGTGACAGAGACATGTTAGGCATGGAGGGATTTGAAGGCATGGGAGTATTTTTAACAAGCTTGCAATTATCAGATAGGTGATTAACACTTTTACAATGCACACAACTTTTTCTAGGAGCATACCTATCAGGTGTGTAATTGTTATGTTTATTAATCCCTACCTTCCCATTTCTTTTAGATTTTCTTTTAGTTTCCTTCTTATCCTCAACCAACTTAAGCCTATTTTTCAGCTGATCTAAAGTCATGTGTCCTATATTCACCTTACTGACATCTTTGGATGTGCTAGCTCCTTCTTTGACAAAGTTCCTGAGAGTTGAATCATTCTTTTTATTGAAGTTTTTATTTTTAAAATTACTTGCCTGTTTTAATTGATGAGCCTTCAATGGATGCTCCTTTTCTTCCTTCAATGGATAACTTTCATCATCCGTTGATTCCACATCCGTTGACAATCCATCAATTAATTCTAACTCCTTTTTGTTTTTCTTCCAGGCATCCTCACAGAATGATTCAATTCCCTGAACCTTGGCAATCTGAACGCTAACGTCCCTAGATGTTTTCCAGGCCTTGATTACCTCTTGCTCACTTTCTAACTGTTTAGAAAGAATTTCTACTTTCTTAACAACTTCTTCTAGTTCACTTTCAACAGTCAAGCATTTAAGTTTAATCTTTTCAAGCTCAATTACCTGATTCTCTAACACAGCATTCCTATCACTTAAAAACACATTATTCTCTTTGATCCTAGTGTTTTCTTTAGCTAGTGATTTAAGGGAAACACGCAAATGATATAATTCATTGGACATATCATTTATGGCTTCATTGCATTCATGTTTAGAAAGCTGAGAGAGATCAGTAGTAATTACCTGGTTGCTTGATGAACTAGTTTCATTTTTATCAGAATTAGCCATCAGGGCTAGGTTGACATATTCCATATCATCATCTTCATTGACCCCATCTGCTGCCCAATCATCTTGAGTGATAAAAGCTCTTTCCTTTTATTTGAGCAAATCAAAATACTTCTTTTTGTAATCAACTTGCTCAAATTTCTTTTTATCAGAGGTTGGCTTCCTACACTCGCTTGCAAAGTGTCCACTAACCCCACAGTTGTAACATTTGAACTTTGATTTGTCCACCATGTTTTTGTTTGACTTAGTGAATTTTGTATTTTTCCTGAACTTCATCTTTGCAAACCTCCTGGAGAGAAAAGCCAGATGTTCATCAATATCATCAGAGTCATCCTGACTGGAATTGTCTTCATCCTCAGCTACTTGCTCTTTACCCTTGCTTGATTCTGATTTGCTTGTGCCAATTTTGAGACTTGGCATTATCTTTTCCTCATTCCTGGATTCAACTTTCTCACAGTCAGCTACAAGTGCAACTGATCCTCCTTTTCTCTTTCCCTTTTCCAACAGCTCATCTTGCTCCATCTCAAGTTCATATGTCTTCAAAATTCCATATAATCTTTCAAGTGTGAAGTCCTTATAATCTTGAGAATTTCTTAGAGAAACAGTCATAGGCTTCCATTCCTTTGGTAGAGACCTTAGAAATTTTAAATTGGAGTCCTTGACTTGGTAAATTCTCCCATACAGCTTCAATCCATTCAACAGTTTCTGAAATCTGTTGAAGGTATCATTCAATGATTCTCCTTCTTCAAAGTGAAAATATTCATACTGTTGAATGAGAAGCTGCATTTTGTTTTCTCTAACTTGCTCAGTGCCTTCACAGATAAGCTGCACAGTATCCCAAATTTCCTTAGTAGTTTGGCTATTGATGACATTGTCAAACATATCTTGATCCAGGCCATTAAACAGAATGTTCATGGCTTTCTTGTCCTTGTGGACCTCTTCAATATCTTCAACAGTCCATTCTGCCTTTGGCTTGGGAATAGAATGTCCAACAACAACTGTTGCAGTAGCAGCTATTGCCACCTTGTATGGGATGTGAGGACCATTTTCAATGCAGTTGATGTAGCTTTCATCTTGAGAGAGAAGATGTAAATGCATCTTCACCTTCCAGTGATGATAGTTATCTCTTTCCAGGATTGGAATCTTTACACCAATATCCTTCTTACTCATCATGTTAGCAGAATAGATCTTTAAACTCTTTGTATGTTAAGAGCAGGCTCTGATACCAATTGTTATTCCCAGTGGACTAACAATGAGATTTACAGAAGGGGGGTTGAATGTAAATCTCAAAACTTTTTCAAGTTTTGAGTAGTTTCTAAGGCTAAGTATTTTAGTGAACAAATGTGTGTGAATTGCTTGAAGCTAATACAGACAGATATATATTCAAACACAAATGTAAAGAACACAAAGAACTTAAAAACTTTTCTGGTGGATTTGTTGTTCCACCAGAGATGTGTTTTTTTCAGAAAATCTGTGATTCAAAGAATTAAATCACAGCTACTTCCTAGTACAAACTAGATGATTTTCTCTCTGAATATTTCTAAACAGCTCAGGAAAATTCTTATCTAATTACTAGCTGCTACTTGGTTTATATATCACCAAGTTTACAAGTGAAGACAAAACTGTAAAATATAATTAAAAAGATTCTTCACATGTTTCTTCTTCATTTCTCTATCAAATGCAATTTAGGCTTGGCTGTAGATCTTTGAATACTTCCTTGTTTGCATCAGAATGGAAATGCTGCCTTTCTTGATTCCTCCTAGAGGCTTCCATATTCCAGTTTGTCTCTGTCAACCCATGTGCCTCTGTCAGCTTGTAAATTGTCACTATCAACTGCTAATGAACTAAGCATCTGTTGAAGCTTTCATCCGTTGATGCCTTATCCGTTGAGGCTTTATCCGTTGAAGCTTTATCCGTTGATGCATTATCAGTTGAAGTCTTTATCCGTTGAAGCACTCATCCGTTGATGGATATTATCCGTTGAAGCATTAGAGACATCCGTTGATGCTTTGTTTCTTATCCGTTGAAGGTCTTCAATATCAGTTGATACTTCTTCACTTATACAAAATTACAAGGCATGAAATATTTACAATTAGCCCTCCTATTTGCATATCCACTAGTAGTCAACATGACTGATAATTTCCTACAACATCTAAGAATTGCAACTTGAATCCAGAGAATGAAATGTGCTACAATACTAAACTTAATGCTAAGTAAAGCTACTCCTTCAATGGATAGCCAATATGGTCTTATCCGTTGAGGCTACAAACACTGGATTTCTACTTAAGTGTTTTGTTTAACTTATCATCAAACTCATACACATATTCCTAACAATTTGTTTAACTTAGCTTGGTTGCTTTTGATTTGATTTTGGTTAATTACCTTATTAACCTTGAAAATTATGTGGTTAAAAACCAACCACACCTCCTCCCCCCCTATGTCATGCTTATGTCACCTTTGCTATGTCATCACCCCTTACTTGCCCTCTTCTTATTGGTTTGATGACCTCATCATCCCTAACCTCCTTGATTAACTCCTAATTGTTTGCCTAATAACCGTTGATCTGTTATACGGTTCGCTTAACTTTCGTTCTTGTTTCTCGTTTGAGGGATCATACCCGGGATCTTATTACTTGGGTTTCCTCAACCTTTCTCAATACATTATAATCCTTTTATGATCCTCTCTTATAATTCTTTAATTTAAATCATTTTTATCCTGTTACCTTATACTCAATTCTTTCCGTATCTAGTGGATTTCCAGGAAAAATCAAAGTGTTCGGAATTGGATTCTGACGATCTTTACATACTAATAAAATCTCAGAATATCAATAACAAAACCCCTACATAGTGTGGCATGAAAAGTTTTCTCATTCAGCATAATCAGCAAAAACACTATTCATAAGGGTTACAAAAAAAGTTCAAAATTTTGGGGTTATTACAGTCTCCCCTCCTTAAAAGGATTTCGTCCCGGAATCAGATAGAAAATGAATAGGGATACTCTCTTAGCATTGCACTTTCTAACTCTCACTTAATTTTCCCTCATTATGGTTCTACCATCAAACTCTGACTAGTTTGATAACCCTTCTCCTAAGCACTAATTCCTTTTCACTCTATAACCCTTCATGGGTGCTCCATATAGGTTACGTCGGGTTGCATGACTATGCGCTCATATGCCCCTATTTATCTGGCATCCGAATTACACTTCCTTAACATTGATACGTGAAACACGTTATGAACTTGCTACAGGTTCGGGGGTAGGGCTAGCTCGTATGCTAACTTCCCAATATGTTTTAGTATATCCAAGGGTCCGAAAAATTGTGGACTTAGCTTTCCTTTCTTTCCGAATCTCATCAATCCTTTCCAAGGGTTTCCAAGGGGATACCTTTAAAAACACTAGGTCCCCTACTTCCTATTCTTTGTCCTTTCGTGTCAAATCAACATACTTCTTATGTCCATCTTGGGCTACTACCAGCCATCCTCTGATTAGATCTATTATATCCTTGGTCCTTTGGACTACTGCGGGTCCGAGCATCTTGCGCTCTACAACTTCATCCTAACATAAGGGAGATCGACATTGTCTTCCCTCAAGGATCTCATAAGGTGATATCTCAATACTGACATATGATCTATTGTCGTAAGAAAACTCAATCCGTGTTAAGTGATCATTCCAAATTCTTTCAAGTCTTTTGCACAGACTCTCATTATAGCTTTTAGCATTAGAGCTTTTGCTTCTCAATACCCATTCTTTTCTAGTTCGTAATCGCTACTACCTTCCGTTCCTAATATTATACTAGTTATACTTTTGCTCGTTAGCGTTCTATAATCTTTTAATAACCACGTCAACCTTAGTAGCACGAATGTGTTTCCATTCCGAATACCACCATAACTTTACTACTCCTTTTTCAGCTAATTCTATTCTCCAAAGTTTGATCAATCTTATAGAAGTAAAGGAATTTGTTGAGAGATCACTATGATCATGAACACTTGTTATATCGCATAGTTAGTACAGAAGGTGGCCAGCCTTTAGTACTTGACAAGCAATTAAACAACATGTGGTATCCTACTAGGCTTCCATCACACAGATAGATAGTCATTCGGCAATACCTCCCCTTCTGGAAGGGTTGTTCTTCTCAGCTTACATGAAATGAAAAGAAGAGAAAAGAACGAACTGAAGAGAATTGTATATTCGTAAAAAAAAAAATTATTGCCATAAAATATCTGGCTTGGAATCTACCTCTGAACTATAGAGGTTTGTCATAGGAGAACAAAACATATACGTATATATATCGACATCAAGTGTTATAGCATCGCAGTTCACATGCCTAAATATTTACTATTCCGTCCATCATCCTATATGTAACATCTGGGAAATATCGTATAATTATTTATATCAATATATGATTATTATGTGAATATTATATGAATTTTTGGTGAATTATCTGGTGTTTGATAATAATATTTGGATGTTTGTATGTAATAAAATGTGAGTATGTTAATTTTAATATGTCCAGAATAAAATATAGATAATTAAGGTATTTTTCTGGTAATTTTTGGAGTATTAGATGATTTTATAATAATTTATGAAATTATTAATTATTTTCTGAATAATTACAAAATTATTTTATAAAGCCGGGAATCGTCCGACTTCAATCGTTTTTACGTTTTTACAACCCGAAACTCTTCCGAAAACTCCTTCCTAACCTAATCTGGTAATTCCGGACATTTTCCGTGTTTTGACTTTTTCGATCCGGATTACGGTTTGACCCGTGCGCGGCCCGGCGCAAGTTTTTCGATACGATAATCATTTCGGTGAACCAACGAAACCCGTATTTTCAAAAGACGGGATATTATTACATTATTTTCGTATAAAGTATTTTATAAAAAGCCCGGTTTGGATAATTATCCAATTTTGGTATCAAATCGGATCGTTATTGCAGTTACTTAGCGGCTAAGAAACTAATAAAACGATCCAAATACGATCCAAAACGATCCAAAATTCCATAAATATAAATAGCCTATTTCTTATTTCGTTTATTCCGTTTATTCATTTGCAACCAGTTAAAATACCGAAAATACAGAGAAAACCCGAGAAAACCGATACGTTCCCGGGAATCAAACACACGAACGAAGGCGTTATCGAACTCCGATTCGGGCGTGCAGCATATCAAAACGAAGCTCTCGAAATCTTCTTTCTGAATCAATCATCAGTTTCTGCCCAGAAATCATGGTAATTTTCTTATTTATTTATTTATATTCGAATTATTTGGTAATTAAATTATGAAAATTTGTTCTTGATGTTGTTGATGTGATTTGATGCTTCCATGTTGTAGAGCATGTTTTTCTGGTCGATTTGGTATATTATACTTCAAAAATAGGGTTCAGTATCATATAGAAATTGAGGTTTAATTTTCTGAAAATTTTTTGAATATGTGTTCTTGGTGTTCTTGAAGAGTTCTGATAATCAAAGTCAATTTTGGAGGTGTTATTGAACACCAAATCACAAGTATGAATACCCGTTGTGAAGCCCTCAATCTGTTCTATCTGATTTTAGCATCAAAATCAACTGAGGATTGGTAATTTATAAATTCATAAATTTAGGGTTTATGCTCGATTTGGGGATTTTAATTTGGTTGATTCTGGGGAGATTTGGAGGTTACAGGAGTGTAGATCGTCGAAAGACGAATTGAATGAGGTATATATGATTAACGAACGATGGTCGGAAAGCGTTCGCCGGAAAAACTAGCTTAGCGGCGGCGTTTTTTTCAGTCGAGTTTTCCGTCTATTCCTGTGATTTATTGACGATATGGTATATGTGAATAAGTTCCTGGATGCAACACCTTTGATTTCCATTAATTTGGCGATGTTCTGGGAGGTTTTTAGGCCGCCGGAAAAGCTCCATGGCGGTGGCCATGGAGTTCCGGCCGGCGTCGACGAGGAGGGTAGGGGAAGGAGGGAAAATTACAGTTTCCACCCCTGTCCTTTACAGGAATTTCATTTTTAATATCACAGTTTCAAAAACATATAAAAACCAGATTTCTGTTTTATTTATTTCTGAAAATGATATTTTTATTATTTAAAAATCAGAAAATGGTTATTTAATTATTTTAAATCCAGAAAATTGTTTTAATTATTTATTTATTCAAAAATAAATCAAAATTATTTTATTTTTAATTATTTATAATTAATTGATTAATTTATAATTAATTGATTAATTAATTTAATTAATTATTAATTAATTTTAATTGATTTAATAATTAGATTTAATTATTTAAAATTGATTTAGAAATTTGAAAAATAGTTTCGAGCTTTAAAATATTATTCTAAATTATTCTCGAAGCTCGATAATTATTATAAAAGTCGTATTTAGGTATTCGAACCCTATTATTTAATTATAAAAATGATTCGGACACCGTTTTAATTCCGAAAAATGTTCAAAAATTCATAATAAATCAACCGTTCGTCCGTTTAATACGAAACAAACGCCTCTAGACTCAGAAAAATATTCTGCTTCTATTAAAATTATTTTTGAGACCTGAATTCTTTTGTATCAAAAGGATATTTGTTTTATGGATCATCCTGAGTCGGTTATTGATCAATACAATACTCTTTTTGACCCAATTTCAACTCTAAACATATCGAGACCTATCTTTTGACGATTCAACTTATATGTTACGTGAATTACGTGATTATGTGTTATCTGGATAATATAATTACTTGTCCTATGTATATGTATTATGCAAATAATAAGTCAGCATGTCTTTTGAATGTTATCTGAATGAGATGTAATTCTTATATATATTATTATTATCGGACGGGTAGACGATAGGGATAATTGTATAGACTAGTCAATTATATACTGTCAGTTCATTGAATAGTATTATTTGTGATAGATGCATATAGTATGAGACGTTCAAAGCCAGATAGAGATGGTAGAAGTGAAGCCTGATTTCGTGTAATACTGAAATAAGTGGATTCGGAATAAAGATAACCTAAGAAGGTAAATGATAAGAAAGGTCAAGTAGCTCGTCAAGGGTAGTACAGAGGCGACAGGACTGAGTGATATGTCAACTAGTTAAAGATCAGAGGGATTCTCAATTGAGGCAAGTATTCCTAACCTTTCTCCTTAAATACTGCAAATATTTATTCTCTCCTATTCTAAGTTCAGAATAGTTAACTGTTTTATATTTCGCTGCAATTACTCTTATTATGCCAGTTCTTTTAAATTCTTGTTCCTATAATTCGATTGCTCTCTTGAGCAAATACCCATTCGTTTGGGTTATTTGCGAACCCTAATTTGGGATGTTTTGAAATCAGAATGATTTGATATCAAAATACTCTACGGGCTGGATGATTATTATGAGGACCAGTGATGAGCTGGATCCTATGGGCCGGAGATGGACCGGACCCTTTAGGCCATAGTTGCCTGGGTGCCCCATATGTTGGTTGGGTCTATGCAGTTGGGTATAGATCCGCACTATCTCCTGACTGATCAGCAGGTTATAGTGCATATGTTGGTTTCTAGTGTTCAGTCTAATTTATTGTTGTTCGCCATTAATGGCATTCCCTCTTGAAATAAAACGTGAGTATGGTTTAAAGTTATTCTTTCTTAGCACTCAGTTTCGGGAAATTACAATGTTTCTAAATATATTCGAGGTTCAGATTGTTGCTGCAGCATTAGTTGCTCAGTGATAGTTAGGATCTTGAATGAATTGAGATCTTCTTAATTATTCAACCCGTCCTTATCAGGCTGGTTTAGCAGGCTAAGTCTATGGAAACTTAGTCGATAATGATGGATACTGAATAGTTAGGAATTTCTTGAACGTCGTTTTATGAATAGTTATTGCATCCATTGCTCAATTATGAAATGATACCAGAAGCTATTTTGAAAACACGCGATCTCTAAAAGCTCTGACAAAAATGTCATTATGTCCTATATGATTTATAGCAATGCAAATCAAATTAATTTTAAGTTGATAAAGTATATCCTTTAAATGATTTCGTGTTTCGCTCTTCAAAATATTTCCGAGATTTCGTCTGAAAGTTTTCTTTGAAATTAATGTTTAAGACTCAAATTATATACTTGTTGGGCATTTTTGGCTCACTCTTGCTTTGTCAATTCTTATTTCTGCCAGAAACAGATAAGGATACAAATGAATAGCTTAGATAGACAGCAGAAGATCGAGAAATCTCCGCTGCGAGAGGTTGAAGAAGTTAGAAGAATATGATTCGAGCATTAGTTCAGAGGTATTTACAATTGTATATTAGTTGTTGTAAGTTGTAGAAGATTAGATTCTTGTTTCATACCATAACCTGTAAACGATCCGGATTCAAGGGGTTATTTATTTATTTCTTTATTCTATGTAAGGATTGTTTAGTGACACCAAATCTTGACCCCGGATTTGGGGATGTTACAGTTTGGCATCAGAGCTACAGGTTATTGGTCACTGAAATAAGAATAGATGAGAGTAAGATAGGAATGATAGGCCGTACAAGATAGGAAAGATCCTAGGCATATTCAGGATAAATTGAGTTGAGTACGAATTAGGGTTAGCAGATCCAATAAGGAGATGGTAAGATAGGATTGCGAAGAAAGTGTAAGGCGAATATCACAACATTATAGGTATATTGAGTTCTCAGATTCTATAGTAATGAGAAATCGACAGATCGACGGAGACTGGGTAGGTTACCCTACTTTCATGTGGTTTTAAGGAAAATGCGATTGAGTCTTGTGAGTATTCGTGAGTTTCAGTACGATTTAACTTAGAATTAGGTAGTAAGACGAGCTCCCCGCCGAAGGTAACCAGTTGATGGAAGCTGATGAAGAACCAACATTGCGCGTTTCGAAGGCACCACCGTTGCGAGAAGATTCTTATCACTTATCGGAAGCTGCGCACGGAACAATATTTACCTTACTAGGTATAGGTACAACTAGCAAGAAGATGCGCCCTTATCTACAGACAGAACATCGAATCGCATGAGTGGTTGTGAGCATAACGTCAAGGACGATGACAGAAATGTCAAAGATAGTACTAAACGTCAGTGTTGCGATAGAATTGCGAATACAA
Organism: Apium graveolens; assembly: GCF_009905375.1. Classification (NCBI taxonomy): domain Eukaryota; kingdom Viridiplantae; phylum Streptophyta; class Magnoliopsida; order Apiales; family Apiaceae; genus Apium; species Apium graveolens. The sequence continues at coordinate 203,177,640 of NC_133655.1, read as the reverse complement.
TGATTTACGATGGCGAATGAAGTTTCGGCGACTAATCAGTGCGAGCTGAATCCTAGGAAATATAGAAGAGGTACCAAAGTGAAGAGACCCTTATATGGACATTATTTTAATTAGACATGTCATTGGTAAACCATAAAAAAAAAATAGCAAGTGATGTATATAGTAATGACGACCAAATATTTGATTTCCAAAACTTTAAAATGAGATTTCAGAAAAGATTTTCTTAATCAACTTTCAGAAGATTTTTGCATGAAATGAGTTTTACAAATTGGTTGTCAAATTACTGCTTATGTTCTTGTTATTATAAACAGAAAATGACCTAAAAAGAAGAATGAAATTAGACTCAGTGTTGTTAATTCAAAGGACCAAGTAAACCCACCAGCAGGGAGAAGGCTTAAGGTTTGCTGTGAAAAATGAAAGTAAACATTGTTTAATAAAATCAATAATTAAATCAACATATTAAAATATTATTTACCCCAATTCATGAAATTATTAAAATTTAACGAGATTCGTGATTCGAATGGACGGAGGATGATTGAAAGAAATGGCAGAATCTTCTAGACGGTAGGTAGAAGAATCATATTTTATTGACAAAACTGAGGCGTTGCGTGATTAATGGGTATTTTACATGACATAGATGAAATCTGAAGCCATGATTTTAACTTTAGAATGACGCAATTAAGATTAAATTATTGAAGCAGTTGGTGTGAAGGCATTTCCAGGAAGCATTTCGAAGCAGTGATGTGACTTGAATCGTGAACCTGTACTCGCACGATCCTGAAGACAGATATAGGTGAAGCATGGAAGGTGATCAACACTAATATTCTTTCTTCTAATACGATAGTATATGTTTATCTTGATTCGTGAATACGACTGAGTTTCTTCTGTTGATAAATTATATGAGGCAAAAACGAAAGAAAATTTATTGTATTCCTTCTGAATTGTTTCTCTTTTCGAATCCTTGATTTCTGATTGACACAACAGTGCTGTGATATGACGTTTTGTCGAAATGACGAAAAGTCGGGTGGGACGCCACCTAATCATGTGTTGTATGCCATATAGTATGAAAGACTGGCCATCTTGAGTACAAATATGGTTGTCTCATTCTTCACTCATTTTTCTTCTCTCAATTTTCTGATTTATCAGTTCTCCCAATCGTCTGTGGCATTGTTATTTCTTATTCAATTTTCAATCAAAATCATATTCACAAACTCTCCCTTTACGTAGAGTCTGTTCTCTGACGATTTCAAAAGAAATGAAATAGTGTGATACGTGGAATTATACAACGAACATAGATACGATTGTAAATCGATAAATGGTGGACATCTGCGAGCAAGGAAAATATATGTACCGACAAATATAGATGTGGCTTAGACATCAAGTCAGACAGTGGTTCATGTTACGAGGATCTCATCAGTACGATAGATTGTGGTAACATGACGCGCATCAAATCAGAGGATCTCGACGTGAAATGAATCGTTAGTGAATTGTAATAATTAGATTAATTACAAAATAAGGAAGTAAGTTGTGTACGTCAGACGGAGCAAACGAGTATCGGGACGACGATTAAAAATAGAGGAAATTCTGAACAATTACTCAGACATGCAATTACTACGTAAAACATTCCTTCGTCGCGGGAAGATATTAGTCATGAAGATTCAAGATGGAAGAAATCTTAAATGTAATCAGACTGCGAACGTGCTCTTCAAGAAATCGTGAAATTCTCTAACTTGCGTAAATAAGTGATGGTGAATTCAATGTTTATACCCGGGTCAGTGATGAAAGTTTGATGCAGAACCATAAGTAGAGATGAAGCAATGGTGATTCGATGATGAAACCTTTTAAGAAATAACGATATAACGATTAAGGTTCTACCAGATTGCGACGATAGTAATGAAAACCGTGCGTGGTTATTGAAAGATAAACGGAATAGTTAATAAAAATTAAGTGTGTATCGTCAACAATAAATGATTGGTATGACCAATTAAATTATGCGGTATAATTTTTCTATACACAATTAGTAATGACAATAAATAAGTTAAAATACTCGCGAAATAAAATTTTGAGACACGAGATAAATTTTAAAGCTTACTGGTAAAATTATGGTAACATTCTGAAAGAACTAGGAAGAAAGTGGTTATATTAATCCTTGTTGATTTAAAGATCTTAGGTTTCATTTCAAAAGATATATGTTATTCCAGTTAATCATACCTATACTAAGCAAAAGGATATAGTTCGAGCTATGGTCGATGGATGAATTGGTTAATAGAAATGGATGGATGTGATTGTAGATAATTTGGTAGGTTGATGGTGTCGGCTTCAGTTCGACTGGTAGTCAATGGTATAGGGGAGGTGCTGCCCAGATTTTCAGAAATTACCCTACATGTAAGGATAAAGGAGTGTATCCTCGCTCCCAGTTGTACTCCAAATGGTTGTGATTTCGGTTCGTGAAGAAGAATGTTATGATCAAATTGACTTTATGTAATTGGTCTTTGATTCTAGTTAGCTAGTTTTTACTTGGTTTAAGTGATCGGTTAAAAGAGTTAATTGATCAACTTTACCAACTAATGGTTAGCTAAATGGAGATCGATTCCAATTAGATTGAGTTAAACTCTAACATGATGATCCAAAATCAAAACGATTGGCAAGTTAAAGGAAGTGATGACATTAGCAGGAATCGAAAGTTTAATAGAATTAGCGTGATGTACCATAAACATGTACGAGACTTTATCTAGATGAATACGCTCTTTTCGATAAACAAGAGGAACATAAAGTAATTGGTACATTCTAGTAAAAAGAATATTTCCAAGAACTAAAGGTTCAAGATAAAGCAAAGAGGTTCTATTATCTGAGATAGTATTCCCGGAAGGACCGGAAAGTATAATCATATCGAATGGCGATTGAATAAAATTTGTCGAAAGCTCGTAAATCTAAGTATCTAAGGTACACTAACAAAGTATTCATGCGAATTTGGGAAGAAGAAATGCTGATCAATGGAGGGAAAGTCAAATACGTGAACTGCGATGATTTAAGCAAGGCTAAAGAAATAGCTACCAAAGAAATTCGATAACTCTGTTAGTAAAAATTTAAATAGTACAAATAAAAGCCCTCATTCCAGTGTGAACTCCATAAATGACCTATCCAATAATAAACAAAGTAATATTACTAAGATAATGAATGATGAGAACGAAGAACTAATCAAGACAAGAAGTGAAATAAAAAGGATGATAAAGAAATTTTATAAAATAAAATAATCCAGAAAATATGTAAGTTGGGAACGTCGGTTGTGCCAGAACTATTAGGAGAATGAGATGGAGCGTCGATAGTTAAAAATAGGAGTTCATTCCAAGAATGCATGTAAGCAGGGAATGAATAAAGGGATAGGAAAAGTGAGAAATTGAGAGTAGGTTTGATCCGACTCCTGGAATATACTGACACTTATTTTGTTGTTAAATATCAAACGTGGTATTAATATAGATGATTGGTGTTGACTTCAGTATGGAATGTTGTTAGCATCAAAGTTCATATTGATATCTAATTTGATATGACAACAAAATTTAGTATTAGTACCAAGAATTCGGTTTTGAATAAAGTTATGGTTCATTCTATTCCAAATTAATATTCCATTTAAAGAGTAAAAGATTTCACTTGATGAATCTACTTGTTAATAATTAAAAAGAAATTGAAAAATACTACAAAATGGTGAGTTAAATGCGATGGTCGAGATTGCCTCTTTAATTGTTAGTTTTAATATATTCAAAACATTTCGAAGCATTAAACGCCATGAGTTTAGGATATCGGGCGGATACGGAGTGAAAGTACAAGAAACCAACTAAAGGTTCTTGAATACGATTAAAAACAATTATAGGCCAGATTAACCAAACAGAAGGAGACACGAGAAGTAAAGTTGAACAGTCAGGAAAATAGAAGGTGCATAATCGCAAATTGTTAAAATTAGAAAGAAAATCAGATTGGTATAACTCAAGTTAGTCCATCAAGACAATGAGATAGATATAACGGTTACGAATGAGCTGACCCTTTTGTTATAGGCATAACGAGTTCATAAGATATTTAAATGTATATAGCTGAGAAAGGTAATTTAGTTCCCTACGTATAAAAATGAAGGGTGATTTAGGTTATGTGAGTAACTGACAGATTTAATGTCAGTGAAAGACCGCTAAATTGTGATTAAAATAATGAGACCGAGGAATTATAGGAAAGGTACTTGGGGAATATCATAATTAACGTCAGAAAGCCAATGCGCCCCGGTTCCCATGCATCATTTACAAATGAAGAAGAAAATTACAGGAACGGTTACCTCCAGTGCGATAGGAAGTGATTACAAATTAGATTATTTGAACGAAGAAACATATGAGGACGAGATTCAACACCGAGTAACAATTGGAAATGCACGTAGGCACGAGTTATTAGAATTAGAAAGAAAAAGAGAATTAAGATGTGTTATGTTGTTCCTCCTAAGTAGTAAATAGACATGATAAGTAGAAGTGAGTTGGCTTCACCGTTACTCATACAGCGCATTCATAAGGCGTTTATCTGTAGATATTCGGAAGGAGTAGGTTAGCTCCAGTATATATAGGAGATGGAGAGTTGAATTGAGTTATGCAAGCAATAAATAAAATATGATATTAGCAAGAGGCTATAAAGGAAAGATTGGTATTATACGTTAAAGTTATGAAAAATTATGAGGTTGAGAGATTAACCTGAAAAAAAAATGAAAGTTATATACTTGAAAAATATTAGTATTATTCCTTAGCGTGATTCTGAGGACAGAATCCTTTTAAGGGGGGAAGGATGTAACATCTGGGAAATATCGTATAATTATTTATATCAATATATGATTATTATGTGAATATTATATGAATTTTTGGTGAATTATCTGGTGTTTGATAATAATATTTGGATGTTTGTATGTAATAAAATGTGAGTATGTTAATTTTAATATGTCCAGAATAAAATATAGATAATAAAGGTATTTTTCTGGTAATTTTTGGAGTATTAGATGATTTTATAATAATTTATGAAATTATTAATTATTTTCTGAATAATTACAAAATTATTTTATAAAGCCGGGAATCGTCCGACTTCAATCGTTTTTACGTTTTTACAACCCGAAACTCTTCCGAAAACTCCTTCCTAACCTAATCTGGTAATTCCGGACATTTTCCGTGTTTTGACTTTTTCGATCCGGATTACGGTTTGACCCGTGCGCGGCCAGGCGCAAGTTTTTCGATACGATAATCATTTCGGTGAACCAACGAAACCCGTATTTTCAAAAGACGGGATATTATTACATTATTTTCGTATAAAGTATTTTATAAAAAGCCCGGTTTGGATAATTATCCAATTTTGGTATCAAATCGGATCGTTATTGCAGTTACTTAGCGGCTAAGCAACTAATAAAACGATCCAAATACGATCCAAAATGATCCAAAATTCCATAAATATAAATAGCCTATTTCTTATTTCGTTTATTCCGTTTATTCATTTGCAACCAGTTAAAATACCGAAAATACAGAGAAAACCCGAGAAAACCGATACGTTCCCGGGAATCAAACACACGAACGAAGGCGTTATCGAACTCCGATTCGGGCGTGCAGCATATCAAAACGAAGCTCTCGAAATCTTCTTTCTGAATCAATCATCAGTTTCTGCCCAGAAATCATGGTAATTTTCTTATTTATTTATTTATATTCGAATTATTTGGTAATTAAATTATGAAAATTTGTTCTTGATGTTGTTGATGTGATTTGATGCTTCCATGTTGTAGAGCATGTTTTTCTGGTCGATTTGGTATATTATACTTCAAAAATAGGGTTCAGTATCATATAGAAATTGAGGTTTAATTTTCTGAAAATTTTTTGAATATGTGTTCTTGGTGTTCTTGAAGAGTTCTGATAATCAAAGTCAATTTTGGAGGTGTTATTGAACACCAAATCACAAGTATGAATACCCGTTGTGAAGCCCTCAATCTGTTCTATCTGATTTTAGCATCAAAATCAATTGAGGATTGGTAATTTATAAATTCATAAATTTAGGGTTTATGCTCGATTTGGGGATTTTAATTTGGTTGATTCTGGGGAGATTTGGAGGTTACAGGAGTGTAGATCGTCGAAAGACGAATTGAATGAGGTATATATGATTAACGAACGATGGTCGGAAAGCGTTCGCCGGAAAAACTAGCTTAGCGGCGGCGTTTTTTTTCAGTCGAGTTTTCCGTCTATTCCTGTGATTTATTGACGATATGGTATATGTGAATAAGTTCCTGGATGCAACACCTTTGATTTCCATTAATTTGGCGATGTTCTGGGAGGTTTTTAGGCCGCCGGAAAAGCTCCATGGCGGTGGCCATGGAGTTCCGGCCGGCGTCGACGAGGAGGGTAGGGGAAGGAGGGAAAATTACAGTTTCCACCCCTGTCCTTTACAGGAATTTCATTTTTAATATCACAGTTTCAAAAACATATAAAAACCAGATTTCTGTTTTATTTATTTCTGAAAATGATATTTTTATTATTTAAAAATCAGAAAATGGTTATTTAATTATTTTAAATCCAGAAAATTGTTTTAATTATTTATTTATTCAAAAATAAATCAAAATTATTTTATTTTTAATTATTTATAATTAATTGATTAATTTATAATTAATTGATTAATTAATTTAATTAATTATTAATTAATTTTAATTGATTTAATAATTAGATTTAATTATTTAAAATTGATTTAGAAATTCTGAAAAATAGTTTCGAGCTTTAAAATATTATTCTAAATTATTCTCGAAGCTCGATAATTATTATAAAAGTCGTATTTAGGTATTCGAACCCTATTATTTAATTATAAAAATGATTCGGACACCGTTTTAATTCCGAAAAATGTTCAAAAATTCATAATAAATCAACCGTTCGTCCGTTTAATACGAAACAAACGCCTCTAGACTCAGAAAAATATTCTGCTTCTATTAAAATTATTTTTGAGACCTGAATTCTTTTGTATCAAAAGGATATTTGTTTTATGGATCATCCTGAGTCGGTTATTGATCAATACAATACTCTTTTTGACCCAATTTCAACTCTAAACATATCGAGACCTATCTTTTGACGATTCAACTTATATGTTACGTGAATTACGTGATTATGTGTTATCTGGATAATATAATTACTTGTCCTATGTATATGTATTATGCAAATAATAAGTCAGCATGTCTTTTGAATGTTATCTGAATGAGATGTAATTCTTATATATATTATTATTATCGGACGGGTAGACGATAGGGATAATTGTATAGACTAGTCAATTATATACTGTCAGTTCATTGAATAGTATTATTTGTGATAGATGCATATAGTATGAGACGTTCAAAGCCAGATAGAGATGGTAGAAGTGAAGCCTGATTTCGTGTAATACTGAAATAAGTGGATTCGGAATAAAGATAACCTAAGAAGGTAAATGATAAGAAAGGTCAAGTAGCTCGTCAAGGGTAGTACAGAGGCGACAGGACTGAGTGATATGTCAACTAGTTAAAGATCAGAGGGATTCTCAATTGAGGCAAGTATTCCTAACCTTTCTCCTTAAATACTGCAAATATTTATTCTCTCCTATTCTAAGTTCAGAATAGTTAACTGTTTTATATTTCGCTGCAATTACTCTTATTATGCCAGTTCTTTTAAATTCTTGTTCCTATAATTCGATTGCTCTCTTGAGCAAATACCCATTCGTTCGGGTTATTTGCGAACCCTAATTTGGGATGTTTTGAAATCAGAATGATTTGATATCAAAATACTCTACGGGCTGGATGATTATTATGAGGACCAGTGATGAGCTGGATCCTATGGGCCGGAGATGGACCGGACCCTTTAGGCCATAGTTGCCTGGGTGCCCCATATGTTGGTTGGGTCTATGCAGTTGGGTATAGATCCGCACTATCTCCTGACTGATCAGCAGGTTATAGTGCATATGTTGGTTTCTAGTGTTCAGTCCAATTTATTGTTGTTCGCCATTAATGGCATTCCCTCTTGAAATAAAACGTGAGTATGGTTTAAAGTTATTCTTTCTTAGCACTCAGTTTCGGGAAATTACAATGTTTCTAAATATATTCGAGGTTCAGATTGTTGCTGCAGCATTAGTTGCTCAGTGATAGTTAGGATCTTGAATGAATTGAGATCTTCTTAATTATTCAACCCGTCCTTATCAGGCTGGTTTAGCAGGCTAAGTCTATGGAAACTTAGTCGATAATGATGGATACTGAATAGTTAGGAATTTCTTGAACGTCGTTTTATAAATAGTTATTGCATCCATTGCTCAATTATGAAATGATACCAGAAGCTATTTTGAAAACACGCGATCTCTAAAAGCTCTGACAAAAATGTCATTATGTCCTATGTGATTTATAGCAATGCAAATCAAATTAATATTAAGTTGATAAAGTATATCCTTTAAATGATTTCGTGTTTCGCTCTTCAAAATATTTCCGAGATTTCGTCTGAAAGTTTTCTTTGAAATTAATGTTTAAGACTCAAATTATATACTTGTTGGGCATTTTTGGCTCACTCTTGCTTTGTCAATTCTTATTTCTGCCAAAAACAGATAAGGATACAAATGAATAGCTTAGATAGACAGCAGAAGATCGAGAAATCTCCGCTGCGAGAGGTTGAAGAAGTTAGAAGAATATGATTCGAGCATTAGTTCAGAGGTATTTACAATTGTATATTAGTTGTTGTAAGTTGTAGAAGATTAGATTCTTGTTTCATACCATAACCTGTAAACGATCCGGATTCAAGGGGTTATTTATTTATTTCTTTATTCTATGTAAGGATTGTTTAGTGACACCAAATCTTGACCCCGGATTTGGGGATGTTACACTATAGACCCATGCTCTCGCTCGAGCTCATAAACAATCACCTTTGAAACTCCCTCGACAACGAAAATCGAATATGGGATTTCATTCTGGACATCATCGTTACTAGAATCCATTGCTACACCGCAACCTTCTTCGTATAATAATACTACTCTTTATTGATAAGAAGGAATAAATATATCATAGGTAGATAATTGACTTAATTAGTCTATCAATGATGACTTATATATCACCACGACCCGATTAGTGGTACTTAATCTTAACATCCATTCCAATACAACTCTCACGGTTGTAATCAGCTCATTACTCGCAGAATCATTACTGCATTACTATGGTCCACCACTGACCTACTGTCGTCATTCGTTTTCCATGAAGTCTTAATAGCTAACCATACGGAGTCCATACATATCGTATCGAATTCTTCTAAGGAGTTAACATAATCACCATTCATAATTCATGAAGAACACTCCAAATTCTGACGTACTTTCATGACATGAAGCAGATAAAATTGCAGAAGACTTTCAATCAAAGTAACGATAGCAGGTTAATACCATTCTTAATCATATGCCTTAAATAGAAGACTTAACTCAAAGGTTCGTCTAGTCCTTTTTGAAACATGGTCCTGGCTTATCTCAAGATAGTACCTTCTGAGATGGATAGCCTGCTCATGGCGATTACACGAATTAAACCTTTACCAACTACTATTACGGTTGGGTATTGCACAGTCATCAGAAGGAATGTCAATCTTCCAAACCATAATACAACCTTCACAGCTTTAACCATCATCACTGTATTCTTTTGGCACAAGCGCCTATATTTATCCTCTTACCTTTAATGTGTCGGCCACCTCTTTGGCCTTTCCTGATAGTAAAATTTCCTTACAGTCAATGTAATTTTAACCACCTCCATATAAATTTCTACCTCATTTCAATCACTGCTTATGTGAAGATGTTTTCCTTAAAATCTGATGAGTAAAAAAAAATCATCATTTTTCTATAAGTTATTACCTCAGTCTTTAGAGGTTAATCACTGTCATGACTGACTCTCAATCATACTTAGAACATCTTTTATCTTAGGTCCTAATTTCCCTGAACAATTTCGACCTTTACTAGTTCGATCCATACTTTCTTGTGGTTTAACACGTGCCCCACTTGGCATCATTATAATTACGTCATATTTCCTTTATCAATATTTCTATTCTTGAGAATTTTGAATATTACCTTCCTCCTTGTAAAACCTCTAAGGTTATCCTTGAATCGTTCCTCCTGTATTCCCTAGATACAGGGCATATCAAAATACCATGTACTAATACTAGAACCATTGTCTATGTACTTCTGAAAAATTTCTTTACTGATCTTTAAAGATTGTTGTTACCTTGATCCTTTACAATTCATATTTGTCAAAACTCATGTTGTCCCTATTAAGGGTGAAATGCCAACCTTTATGCATTCCCCTAGGATTCGTTTTAAGTTACCGATGTTCTATCCTTAATTCTACCTTTAAAAAGGTACATGCATCCTTCCATGGATAAATCAAGTCATATATCCCTGATGAGGGTGTCTTTATTCAATCATTCCCACCTCGATAGTATATGCCTAATTTCATAATAATATCCTTATCCAAAATGAGGTCAATCCATATGGCCTCCAAAAGACAATAACGGTTATCCACTTTTCTTGCCTGATTCGGTAATGATAACAAGGATGTTCTGAAAGATATTGGTCGTGTTCAACGTGAACTTCTTCTTAATAATTCCGTATTTACTTTTGTTGTTTATCTCAACAGTCATCTCAATGTTGGGATATCTCTCATTCCTGGCGTCTTCCTTCCTGGGTATCAAGCCACGGTCTCACACTCCACCTTCTTGAAGGTCACTTCCTTCATCCAATTTTCCTAATTTCTTACTTTCTTGTCTCCTCGGTCTATCCGCGTCTCATTATTTATCCTTCGAACTATCCCAAGGTTTCCCGAATCCTTCCAACTTGAAGGGGGTACAACATATATGTATCTCTTATGCCTTCAACCATCAATTTAACTCATGGTGAATCACCCTCATCATGACGATTACTTACTTTTCTATTTCTATTGCTACGAGTCTTTAGGGTTTCCTCATACCCAAATTCCTTATTATTCCTCAAACTCTATTGCCTTTATATTCCTTTCCACTTCAGTTTCTTTTTATTTTCCTTTCTCTTATCATTATTTCCTGAACTAACATAACATAAGCATTGATTTCAAACATCCCGTCATTCTGGATTCGTGTCTTCAGAACGAATCTTGACAACTTTTACAACTTAGATTCATAATTCAACATACTCGTCCGCCTTGTTCTGGCTCTAAAGCTTTTACACTATCTCCATAACCTTGTGAAGTACTTTCCTGAAAAAAATTGACTGAACTTTAATCAGTTTATCATAACCTCTGGCTCCGTGCCTTTCTTGTCCTTTCACCAGTGGGTGGCCTCTCTCTTAGGAGGGTAAGTGACAAAAAAAATAGTCTTTCGTGATCCGTAACTCATTTAGAATCTCAAATGATTCCTATATTTCCTTTAGCCAAGCTCTTGACTCGACTGGGTCAGGTTGTTCCTTGGAACTCTAAGAACTTAGCGACTTAAAGAACCTGAAAGAATTTCTCACCGCATTGTTTCCTCAAGGTGGTGGTTGGGAATAAAAGTATAAGTTCTGTTTAGACAGGTCCATGAATTGTCATATAGGAGTACCGTCTCGGGTCCCCTTTCCTTACTCGACTCCCGTTTCTATAGTCTGAACGTTCCCTCATTCTCCCCATAATCGGGGTCATCCTACATGTTTTAAATCCTCATTTTCCACTCCATTATGTTATGGGTTCCTTCTATCTTGATGGCGACCTCCCTGACTATCACGTTCAGGGTTTGCTCTAAATCTTATTCCTCAAACTAGCTTTCATCTAAGATTTCATCTTAAAGCTCTTGAACATTTGGAACCCAAATTTTGTAGGAATACCTCATTATTCCCTTATCATCTTTCTCGGTATTAATCTCTTATCTATTTCTTGGCTCTCTGCCTTCATTCATCACTTTTTCTGGCAAAATATGTTCTTTTCCAATAATTCGGGCTGTATTGCAATCTGAAACAGCTTTTCGGTACCGGCTCCGATTACCTTCATATCTATTTCCATTTTCTCAAAATCTCTTATCAACTTTCCCAAAGACATTATTATCTTAAGTCTCTCCTTTACACTAAGGGCATTAGCCACCATTTTGGCTTTCCCTGGATGAAAAAGAATCTCATAATCGTAATCCTTGATTAGCTCTAATCACCTCCTCTGGCGCATATTGAGCTCTTTCTGCGTGAAAATGCACTAGAGCACTTATGGCTTGTGTAAATCTCGCACTTCTCTCCATACAAGTAGTGCCTCCAATCTTTAGGTCAAAACTATTGCCACGTGCCCAAGCTCATGGGTAGGGATATCGAATTTTATATTCCCTTAATTGTCTTGACGCGTACGCGATTACCTTGTTGTGCTGTATAAGAAGCACCCTAATTCCTTATACGAAGCGTCACTACAAATCACAAAATCTCCTTTTCCATCTGGCAACGCCAACATAGAGGCCATCACCAACCTTTGCTTTAGTTCTTAAGAGATGTTCTCGCATTTCTCTATCCATTCGAACTTCTCAGTCTTACGAGTAAGCCGCGTTAAAGGGGCTACTATCTTTACAAACTTGAACGAACCTCCGGTAGTGACCGACCAATCCTACCTCTGGTAGTCGCCCTAACCATGGTCATCAATTCCTTAGTGGTCCTCTCTTCATTCTCGTCAGGATCCTCCACGAAATCCTCCTCGGCAACAATCCATTATGGGATAACATCCTCAACCGCAACATTCTCAATATGAATCTCATCCGGTCCCTCGTGTTAAGACGCTCTATCGGATCCACAATCTGATCTCCAATACCTAATAAAATATCATCGCGTTGTTGCTCCTCAACCTCAGGGTTCGGAGTCCCGCTACCATATACGATAACGAATTACGCCTCTATCACGATATTTATAAGGGTTCCCATAAGGGTTTTAACTGTCAGTACTACGTTAGGTAGCCCGACTATGAACTTGGCAAGAGTTCTTATTATCTTAGTCAACTTATTATCTTAACATCACATCATCTCTGAGGTTTATAACGCTTAACTCTGATACCATTTCTGTAACGCCCCCAAATTCGGGGTCGGGGATCCGGGTTGTCACGAGTTCCATTTCCCTTAATAACACCCAATCTTAATAATTAATCAACTATTATGTACTGTGACCCCACCATAAACACACACACCACAAGTTATAGTCTCAGAGATGAATATCCAAAAATAATCACAAGTCGTTTTATTCCACAATTATATGCCAATACACCTTAAAAGGGTTTCTGAATAAATTTACATTTCTTTGCCATTATTATAATTCATAAATATACATAAATCTGGTTCATCAATAGTTAAAAACCTAGCCTATGGGTAGCTCCTACCTCAGCTACGGCGGCATCAACGCTTCCAGAAAACTGCGGAACATTTTCTAACCGCTTGCGAATTGGAAGCTTGGTCCTGTTCATCTTGTCTAGCTGATGTTGTGTGATGAAAAACGAAAGTAAGGGTGAGCAACAAGCCCACCAAAATAATATGTATAATGATTTACAATATATGAGCATTCTCATAGTACTCGTGAAAGTCTTGGTCAAGAAGAAATGAACCAAGTTTGATATCTTACCGCGACCAAGTCGCAAAATATTTAGTATATATGTACATATATACTTTTCACAATCTTTGAAATCCTCTGTCATGAATAATATACTCAGAGTTCCCGTTTATAACTGTATAAAATATCGTTGCAAGGTGATCTCATATATCTAACCTTGTCTCAACGTTTTTCCGAAAATCTTTGACATGCACAAGATAATCATTTACTAGATACAAGTTTAAAAGATGAAGTTACAAGATACTCCAATATACTTATATCCGAATACTACTTGAACTACCTCCGTTCAAGTTATAATCAGTTTAAAAAGTTCATCACCCAGATGAGATTACAAGATAAGACTTGAATAGATTCAATCCTTGAAATATCATTATAAATAATGAAGTTACGAGATACTTCATTAAGTCCCGATATATATATATATATATATATATATATATATATATATATATATACACCTATATATATATACATTTCATACACTCCTTGAAAACCTCTGTTATGAAAATTATAAACAGAGTTGCAATATCCAATGAATTTTGGAAAGGAGAAAACCTTGGCATAAACCTGATATCTTGCTGATCAGGCAAAGATACCAATAAGTAACCTTTTCTATTGTAGATGGATGAATTCCTCGCCGGTCATGACCCTGGTCGCATTCGGACCTCGTGCTAGACCGTTACCCGGCCACTCACGCGTGGATGGACTGTTACCCAGCCACTTACACCTTCATAGACCGTACCCCGGCCTGTCACTTATGCCGACTCAATTAGATGGACTTACTTCCCGAACATTGGGCAAGTAATCAAATTGTTGTCTCAAAACAGCAACCACATTGCGAATATAAAATACACCACAGAGCAGGATCCCTCAGGTTTTGAGCGAGTATTTAAATCCCCTTGAAAGGAAGATCTTAAATATAAAAATGAGTTTTGGGATCCGCTCTAACCTTTAAAAATTATTTTGAAGACTCGAAAACATTTTTAAGAATGTTGGGAGTAATGCCGATTTAATAAAATAAATCAGTCCCAATATATTAGAAAATATCTGAATATTATTATTTAAATAATATTCCCATAAGGATAATCCTTATAAAAATAATTGAAGTAAAATTTTTAAAAACTCGTACTTGAAATGAATAATAAATAACTAAAGATATACTTATACGAAAGTATGATCTTTATTTGAATAATCGAAAATAAGTTTGATTATCGAAACATTATTCTTTAATAAAATAAAGAATATTATTTAATAAAATAAGCGGAGTCATAAGTCCTCGAATGAATATTCAAAATAATATTCATTAAATAAAATAAACCGAGTCATAAGTCCTCGAATGAATATTCAAAGTAATATTCATTAAATAAAATAAACTGAGTCATAAGTCCTCGAATGAATATTCAAAGTAATATTCATTAAATAAAATAAACCGAGTCATAAGTCCTCGAATGAATATTCAAAGTAATATTCATTGAATAAAATAAAGTTATCGAATAAAACTTATTCGATTAATAGTTTTGAAAACTATATCAATATATATATAGAAATATATATATAATATACTCGGGAACATCGACTCCCGGTTTTAGAAAATGTTCACCTTTGGGTCCCCTATACAAAGGGTATACGCAACTACTGCTTATCTCTAGCATAGGTATTATGCAACTAATAAGCATTTGAACCAACAGATATATAAATCAAGAATACGAAACAGGCATGCATATATACCATATCACATGCTCCAATATATCGCAAGAATTTGCTAATAACAAATATGCATTTATCACAAGATCATGCATATACACATATACATCACAACAACAGTTATACGGGTAGAAAACTTGCCTGAGCGACTGGGGGTGGTAAAAGGCCTGGGACGAGTCTGGTAACCTATAAACAACATATAAGTTAGAATTAAACCAAAGTCGCTTAAGAATCTAGACTTTAACCAATTAGACTCTAACGCTTGCTTCTGCGCTTAACGATTCACTTACGTCGCTCGAGTACCCTCGACTCCACCATTTTTAATAAATCAACCATTAAGAATTTTAAAGTGATTATTTCGCGAGTACCTTAACAACTGCCTAATCCACTTAACATAATTGTTTCATACCCTAATTAGTCCTTTAAGGTCTTTAACCTATGTTTCAAAGTAAGGTGAGGGGTAATGGTTCGGTCGCGAAACGCCGTTACTTAAAACGGCCGTTTCTCCTAAACCGTACATCGGAATCAAACATGAACTATCTAAACATGGCAATGGTCAAAACCTAGCAGTGAGTTCACGGGATCCTAATGTTAAGAGCAAAAACAGTCTAAAGTAAATCGGGCATTACGACGGCTATGTTTACGCAATTTGCCAAATTTATACCATTCCAAACCAACCACAATGCAACCCCAATTCATTCATACAACCAAAATCCATACATACCATACTACAACAGCCCCAACACCTCAAGTTCTCCAATTTATGTTATTCTCAAACATGAATTAAAAACTATACCTAAGTCCTTTAACTAATCAATAAGATTTCAACATCCAATTTACTACAACTCCAACCCAAACTCTAAACATGCAAGCATCAAGCTACTCTTTTACCATAACAATCAAAATCATCCTAATATACAAAGTAAAGCTAGGGTTTGGAGATGTTATACCTTCCTTGAAGTGATGTGAGTAGCTAGGAAGCCTTAAGAAGCCTTGAGATGTCTTAGGGATGCTTGGATCTTAAAGGAAAAACAAGAAAACTCAAGTTAAAAATCTTGAAATCATTATTCATTATCTTCTTCATTGATTTCTTGGAAGAGATTGTGAATGATTTTGGAGCTCAAACTTATAGGATAGCTATATCTATGCATAAGGAGTACTAGATAATTACCTTACTAATTAAGGAAGCTTGGAACTTGAACTTTGAAATTTCTTCTTCTTAATATGAAGAAAAGCCGAGAGCAAATGTTGAATAAGAAAGGAAATGATTTTTGTGTTTGTGATTTGTTTAGCTTAGCTTGGTTGCTTTTGATTTGATTTTGGTTAATTACCTTATTAACCTTGAAAATTGTGTGGTTAAAAACCAACCACACCTCCTCCCCCCCTATGTCATGCTTATGTCACCTTTGCTATGTCATGACCCCTTACTTGCCCTCTTCTTATTGGTTTAATGACCTCATCATCCCTAAACTCCTTGATTAACTCCTAATTGTTTGCCTAATGACCGCTGATCTGTTATACGGTTCGCTTAACTTTCGTTCTCGTTTCTCGTTTGAGGGATCATACCCGGGATCTTATTACTTGGGTTTCCTTAACCTTTCTCAATACATTATAATCCTTTTATGATCCTCTCTTATAATCATTTAATTTAAATCCTTTTTATCCTGTTACCTTATACTCAATTCTTTCCGTATATAGTTGATTTCCGGGAAAAATCAAAGTGTTCGGAATTGGATTCTGACGATCTTTACATACACTTATATACCATGTAGAGTACTAATAAAATCTCAGAATATCAATAAGAGAACCCCTACATAGTGTGGCATGAAAAGTTTTCTCATTCAGCATAATCAGCAAAAACACTATTCATAATGGTTACAAAAAAAGTTCAAAATTTTGGGGTTATTACAGCTGAAGCTGTGAATACTGCATGCTACACTCAGAATATTTCTTTGGTTAATCAAGCCAAATGCATGATACCCTACCAATTGTTCAAGAATAGGAAGCCAACATTAAACTTTCTACATGCCTTTGGTTGTAAATGCTATATCTTAAGGAATCAAACTGACCAACATGGAAAATTTGATGCCAAAGCAGATGAAGGAATTTTTGTTGGATATGATGTTGGAAAAGCATATAGAGTCTACAATCTAAGAACCAACATTGTTATGGAATATGTACATGTTGTGTTGGATGATAAAAAGATTGAAGGGCCGAAAGATGGAGATTTCTATGAGAGCCTCAAATTTGACAATGTGGAGATGACCTGTGAAGATAGTTGTTGTGGATATGTTGTGAACTTGATGATTTCATTAACAAAACACCTCAGTAGATTTTACTTAGTGAAAAATGTAGCACTCGAAGGATAAGGAATATAGTCCCGACGGATGCCTCGATATAGTCCCGACGGATGATGATTTATTATCCATCGAGTGAGTAACTTGTGTAATAATGAGTCTGTAGCACATTTCTGCATACACCTTGTCTAGATTTTGTAGTAGCACTCAAGTCATGTTGACTTTAATTAGATATGCAGAATAGGTTGATTAATTGTACATAGATGATGTCTTGTAATTCTACATAAATGAAATAAAGTCAAGTTCCAAATAGCTACCCGACGGATAAACAACAATGTCACTCGACGGATGATCAACAAGGCAACCCGACGGATGATCATGTACCCGACGGATAATCAATTCAAACATCTGTTGATAGTGACAACACAGTCACATGTATCGAGTGTATGCAAAAGGAATGCGGAAGCCTATTCAACTGGGTTTTAGAGAACAAAGAAGCATTGCCATTTCCATGCTATTATGAAGATATTCAAAGATGCTGGAATAGAGTAATGAAGCAGCATAGTATTAGACTTGATAGGTTTTGTTTTATTATATTGTCTTATTACTTTGTAACCTTGGTGATATATAAACCAAGAAGTAGCAAATAGAACAAGTCTAAGAATATTATCTCAGAGAAACAATTGTAAGCTGCATCCTTAACATTTCTCTGTAAACTTAGTTGTTCATATTTGTAAGCAGTTGTGAGCTAATCTTGCTACACAGAATTCTCTTGATATAATATATATCTCTGGTGGATACATTCAAATCCACCAGAAAGTTTTTAAAGAATTATGTTTTTAATTACTTGTATTTTGATTTTACTAACTTCTTATTCCGCACTTTACAAATCAAACACTTATATATTATTAAGATAGAACATTTTATATTTGTTTTTGAAAAAGGTTCAAGAATTCCATTCAACCCCCCCCCTTCTATAATTCTTGTTGCATTGTTAGGGACTAACAATTGGTATCAGAGCAAGCTCTTGATAAACAAAGAGTTTAAAGATCATAACAAAAAAGCAAGATGAACAATAAGGATATTGGAGTCGAGATTCCTTTTCTGGACAAAGACAATTACCATCACTGGAAGGTAAAGATGCATCTTCATTTACTTTCTCAAGATGAGGCCTATGTAGACTACATAGAGAGAGGCCCTCATGTACCAATGAGAGCTGCAACTGGAAACGAACCATCTGTCCCCAAGCCAAGGCATGAATGGTCTGATCCTGATATTGAACAAGTCAGGAAAGATAAGAAGGCCATGAATATCTTGTTCAATGGAGTTGATGGTGACATGTTTGACAACATCATTAATTGCAAAACTACCAAGGAAGTTTGGGATACTATACAGATCATCTGTGATGGCACTGAACAAGTTAGGGAAAACAAGATGCAGTACTAATTCAGCAATATGAGCATTTCCACTTTGAAGAAGGTGAATCTCTCACTGATATCTTTAGTAGATTTCAAAAGCTACTAAATGCTCTAAAGCTACATGGAAGAGTCTACCAAACCAAAGACTCTAATCTCAAATTTCTGAGATCCCTACCAAAAGAATGGAAACCAATGACAGTCTCTTGGAGAAACTCACAAGAATACAAGGAGTTTACACTAGAGATACTGTATCGTATTCTAAAGACTTATGAGTTTGAAATAGAGCAAGATGAAAGAATGGAGAAAGGGAGAAAGAAAGGAGGGTCCATTGCACTGGTTGCTGAGTTAGAGAAAGAGAAAGAAATGAAGATGGAAGTTGTTGAGTCTACTTCAAAGGTCTGTGAAAACAAGGGCATGGGGCTGGTAGCAGAAAATGAAGATTCTTTGAGCCAAGATGATATGGAGGATATTGATGAACATCTTGCATTTCTTTCCAGAAGATTTTCCAAGCTCAAGTTCAAGAAGAATTTTAGAGCAGCTAAGCCAAATAAAAACATGGTGGATAAATTAAAATTCAAATATTTCAAATGTGGCTTAGTAGGGCACTTTTCCAGTGAGTGGAGAAAGTCAGATTCCAGCAAAAAGAAGTTTGAGCCTGTGGATTATAAACAGAAATACTTTGAGTTGCTCAAACAAAAGGAAAGGGCTTTCATTACACAAGAAAATGACTGGGCAGCAGATGGTCTGGATGAGGATGAGGATGTCAGCTATGTCAATCTAGCCCTAATGGCCAAGTCTGATGAAATAGAGACAAATTCTTCAAGTAATCAGGTAATCACCACTAACCTTGCACATTTATCTAAAGCTGAGTGTAATGATGCAAATAATGACATGTCTACAGACTTATATCATTTGCGTGTTACAGTTAAGTCTCTTACTAAGGAAAATGCTAAAATCAAAGAAAATAATTTGTTTTTAAGTGAGAGGAATAATGTGCTAGAGTCTCAGTTCATTGAATTTGAAAAACTGAGAATT
Organism: Apium graveolens; assembly: GCF_009905375.1. Classification (NCBI taxonomy): domain Eukaryota; kingdom Viridiplantae; phylum Streptophyta; class Magnoliopsida; order Apiales; family Apiaceae; genus Apium; species Apium graveolens. The sequence goes on along the minus strand of NC_133655.1, from coordinate 203,157,596 downwards.
TAGTGTAAAATTGCTAAGGATGAATTAACTGAGTCTTTGAAGAAAGAAGAGATCTTGAAGAAGCATCTTGAACGAGAACAGGAGGTGATTAAGGCATGGAAAACATCAAGAGATGTTCATGCTCAAATCACCAAAGTTCAAGGTATTGAGTCCTTTTGTGATGCATCCTTGAAGAAGAATAAGGAGAAGCTGGAATCCAATTTGGTTGAAGGATTGCTAACAGATGTAGAATCGACAGATGATGAGGGTCATCCGTCGGATAACAAAAAGGGTTATATGTCGAGTGATATAAATCCTCATCCGTCGACTGTGAGCAAACCTGTGAGTAAAGCCAAACTTACCAAGTTAAATGAGAAATATGGATCAGTTTCCAAGAATTTTGTTCGAGGAGAATCCAGTCAAGTGAAGAAAGAGAAAAAGGCTAATGTTGGTCATATGACTGTCAAGCAATTGAGTGACTGACTAGAAAAGATTGAGGTTAAAACAGAGGCTAAAAAGAAAAATAATAGAAATGGTAAAGTAGGAATTAACAAGCATAACAACTACACACCTGATAAATATGCTCCTAGAAAAATCCGTGTCAAGTGTGGTAGTGTAAATCATATGTCTGTTAATTGCAAAACTGCCATGCCTACTTCCATATCTGTGCCACCTCATTTTCCCAACATAAATGCCATGCCTTCTATGCCTATGAATGCAATGTCTACACAGAATATGAATGCACAGTTTGCTAATATGTCATTTGCACATAATCCTTATTATGCTACATTTAGTATGCCACAAATGTCATTTATCATGCCTTACAGGAATAACATGTTTACTAGTAGCATGCCATTTCCTGTTAAAATGAATGGTTTCAAAGGTCCAACTCAAATGACTAAGGATGAATCTGATATCCCCAAGTCAAATGAGATCAAACCTAAGAAACAGAAAAAGAAAGCTAACAAGGCAGGACCCAAGTAAACTTGGGTACCAAAATCAACTTGATTTGATTTTGATGTGTGTAGGGAAACAGAAAGAATCTATGGTACTTGGATAGTGGCTGTTCAAGATACATGACTGGTGATTCTACCCTGCTCACAGAGTTCAAGGAGAGAGCTAGCCCAAGTATTACTTTTGGAGATGACAGCAAGGGTTATACTGTGGGATATGGCTTGATTTCAAAAGACAATGTCATCATTGAGGATGTTACCTTAGTGGATGGTCTCAAGCACAATTTGTTGAGTATCAGCCAACTATGTGATAAAGGTAATTCAGTAAACTTCAACTCTAAAGCCTGTGTTGTGACAAACAAAAGGAGCAACAAAGTGGTTCTCACTGGAGTGAGAAAAGGAAATATGTACCTAGATAACTTCAACTCATCAAATGCAAAATATGTTACTTGTCTTGTCAGTAAAGAAAGTCAGGATGAAAGTTGGTTATGGCACAAGAAGCTATCCCATTTAAACTTTAAGACCATGAATGAATTTATAAAGAAAGAACTTGTTAGAGGTATTCCTCAAGTGGAGTTTTCTAAGGATGGATTGTGTGATGCCCGCTAAAAAGGAAAACATATCAAAGCATCATTCAGAAAGAAGCTTGATTCAACAATTGAAGAACCTTTGCAACTGCTACATATGGATTTGTTTGGACCAGTCAATGTGTTGTCCATCTCAAGGAAAAGATATTGCCTAGTAATTGTAGATGATTTCTCAAAGTTCTCTTGGACATATTTCCTAAAGTCTAAAGATGAGGCTAGTGAAATCATCATCAATCACATAAGGCAAGTCAATAATCATCCTGATTACAAAGTTAGAAGAATCAGGAGTGACAATGGAACTGAGTTCAAGAATTCTGTCATGAGAGCATTTTGTGAAGAAAATAGGATTTTGCATGAGTTTTCAGCAGCAAGAACTCCACAACAAAATGAAGTAGTAAAAGGGAAGAACATATCACTTATTGAAGCTACAAGGACAATGCTTGAAGAGTCTAAGTTACCAACATATTTCTGGGCTGAAGCTGTAAATACTGCATGCTACACTCAGAATATTTCTCTGGTTAATCAAGCAAAATGCTTGACTCCCTATCAATTGTTCAAGAACAAGAAGCCAACTCTAAATTTTCTTCATGTCTTTGGCTGTAAATATTATATCTTGAGAAATCAAACTGATCAGAACGGGATGTTTGATGCTAAAGCAGATGAAGGAATTTTTGTTGGATATGCTGTTGGTAAAGCATATAGAGTCTACAATCTAAGAACCAACATTATTGTGGAATCAATACATGTTGTGTTTGATGATAAAAAGATTGAAGGACTGCAAGATGGAGATTATCATGAGAGCCTCAAATTTGATAATGTGGAGATGGTTAGTGATGACAGTGATGATGAAAGTGATCATGAAACAATATCAAATGATAATGCAGAAAAATCCACTACCAATGAAGCACAAAATTCAACATCTGTCGAGTTGCATAATGCTTCATCCGTCGGGAGACAATCTACTTTATCCATCGGGAGATAACCAGCTTCATCCGTCGGTACTCAAAATCTACCATCCGTCGAGTCATCAAAAGAAGCTGGAGGTCAGAATAGATCACTTACAGAAAGTTCCCCTTTCTCAAATCAAAGATCCATTAACTCAGGGGGAGTTTCTAATAATCTAAACTCAATCACATATCAAGACAACAATGAGGCCTCTTCATCTAGAGCTAATCTACCTCAACAAAGGAAATGGACAAAGGATCATCCCTTTGAGCTCATTATTGGTGATGTATCTTCTAGAGTTCAAACAAAGAGAGCAACTCAAGAAGAATGTCTACACATCAGCTTTCTTTCTAAGAAAGAACCAAAGAAGGTAGAAGAAGCTTTGTTGGAATCCGATTGGGTTTTAGCTATGTAGGAAGAGCTAAACCAATTTGAAAGGAACAAGATATGGAAGCTGGTACCCAAGCCTAAAGAAAAGAATCCAATTGACACCAAGTGGGTATTCAGAAACAAGATGGATGAAAATGGCATAGTTGTCAGGAACCAAGTTTGCTAAGGGCTACTGTCAACAAGAAGGAATATTAGTGTTACACCCGACATTTCTGTGTAATATTAATTGTAAATTTGGTGTAATTATAAAGCCGAATGCCAATATATTCAACTATTGTATGCTTGTGTGAATGAGAATTTCTGCGTCTTAAATTTTCGATATGTGGTATATGATTTTTCAAATCAAAAGTTTATTTATTTCTTTCATTTTTTGATTTATAAGGAATATTTTAAACCTTGAATAAATTTCTTTTTAAAAGTTATTTTGCTCACAAATTTCAAAAGTAGTTTTATAAAATTTCCAAAAATCCAAGCTATTTTATGGTATAAATTTTATAATTTTTGAACTTGTGTTTTATTTTATAAAATTAAATCTTTATAAGTATTAATTGTCATAATTAGCAAATTACATAGTTATCCTTGCATGCAAATCCTTTCTATTCAATCCAAAAGGGCAAAAGAGTCAATAACCACCCTACTAACTCTTATTTTCTAGCCAAATACCTTCTTTACCCTTGCATGCAAATTGAACGAAGTACAAGTGGAAGGGTAATCATGTCAATTCCTATTTCCACTCACATTTGTCAACACAAAAACCATAAAACAAGTAAAGACATGATCATTTCACACATCACTCACCACCATACTCATTCTTCTCTCCCTCCTCTCTCTCACTCTCGGCTACTCCATCCTTCACTCTCGGCTTTTAGCCGAAACCACCCCCTCCCCATTTTTCTTCATTCCTCAACCAAGCTTCCACCCTCTATACAAGTAAATGTCACTTTCCATACCATGATCACTCTTATTTCAAAGAGTTTTGAGTAGAAAGTTTAAGTTTTAAGGTTGCATGTAAAGGTTTTAGTTGAAACTCAAAGTACAACCTTGATTCTTGTGAGTTTAGGGTTGTTTTTTAGAGGACTACAAGGAATGGAGAAGTGCCAAGTCTTAAGAAGGAAACTCTTGATGATTAAATGGCCATTCCCTTCCATTTCATTCGGCCATGACCATAGGGGAGCCGAATGAATGGTCCTTAAGACTATTCTTGTTGCTTTATTCAATTTTTGCATGTTTATGTGATAATGGCTTGAATTTTATGGTGAAAATTTGATGAAACTCCTTGCATGCTAAGTGATAATCTAGATATAGCTCATGCTATTCTTGCATGTAAATTTCTTGGTAAAACATAGTTAAAAAACATGTTATTTGGCTTGCAAAACTCGAGGACATGCACGCATGTGAATTTCTCTTAGAATGTTATAAGATTTTGATCATTTGGAAAGATTTTGTTAGTAAGCTTTAATTTCAGTAGGATTAAGGTATTAATATTGATTAATGCTCCTTGATGCATGGTAATAATTCGTGGTTATCTTTTATAAAAATGCATATCTTGTTGTTTCAAAAACTTCATGATTTGTGAGTTGTGTAGTGTAGTTTCTTTTGTTTTGCCATAATTGTACCATAGGTAAAGGATGATCTCCACCAAAGTTATTTTGAGAATAAGGGAGTTAGTTCAGTAGATCACCATGTTTAAGTCTTGGTTTGGGTATTTGGTTGTTGGTAGTTGAGTTTGTCAAGTCAAAACCTTGGAGAAAGGAGAGTTATAGTTTCTGCAGAAAATCAGTTTAGTACCCTGAGGTTTGGAGTGAGTTTTTACCATGTCATTGATGTGCACTTTGAGGCCCAAGACACCAGAAGTTATTATTGGGAGTATATAAAAGGTTTTAGGTGTTGGTTGGAAGTTTGCATGTCATTTGGTTAGGTGCACAAGTAGAATAACAAAATCTGTCCAGCAGGGGACAGTTTTGCTGCAACTTAGAAATAGGGAGATTTGACCATGTCATGGGTAGGCCCTCATTAGGCCCTGTTGGGACTTAGTTAGAGGGAGTGTCAGAGAAGTTTTTCCAACCATAGTTCATAGGATATGAGTTAGAACCATGTGTCACAAGTTAATTCAAGTCAGGGCGTTTTCTGCCCAGAAAAATAGGGGAACCTTGGACTTTTAGCTTAGGCCCAAGAAGGCCCAAGCCAGGTCCTTGAGCCAAATCAAGTTTGTGAGATGCCCTTAGGTCAGGAGATTCTTGTGTAAAAGTTTTGAAGGAAAACTTGTAGTTTAAGAGTGTCTAATGCACTCAAGAAACCATAGTTGTCATTCTGAAATTTGCACCAGTGAGCACTTTCACTTATCACATAGTTTTAGAACACTTAGGAGTGAGATTTAGGTTGACCACCATAGTTGTAAGATAGTATTAGGTCAGTAGAGCAAAAGGCGCAAGTGAGGGTCAATAGGTTTTGGATAGTTTAGTAAAGGCACATCGAGTTAGGAAGCCAAAATTTGAAGACTTTGTCTAGTTTAGCGACCAAGTGACTTAAGTTGTGAGTCGAGATCATCCAAGCCTAGTGTTGTATTATGGTGTATATGGTGTTATTTGGTATTAATATATGATATGTGATTATGTGGCTATGTGTGTACAATTTTAATTTAAAGGTGAATATAAAATTAAGTGCATATAGGCCTAAGTGCCATCCGTGTTTAATTTCGGGTTGTAAATAGGTTTAGTTGGTGAGAGTATATTATAATGAAGATTATTATTATTTATGTAGGATCTCGAGTCGAGGGAAAACTTGCCATAAAGGTTGAGTGAAGCTCCAGTTGCTCCTACCAGTCAGACCAGACCAGCCTTTCTCAAGGCAAGTGATTCAACTTGTCCTTCGTATTTACTGCTAATAGTTCATACATTGCTGCAACTATCCTGTGTCATTTGATATATTAAATCAAGCGTATCTTATGTTTATCTTTGAATTATATAGAGATGCCATGAACCCTCGAGTATGTATGGCAAAGTAGTCTTATCATGATTGTATATTAAAGTAATTCGAATGCCTTGATAAAAGAAAATGGCAGTTATAACTCTTGGTTGATTCTCTTGATTAATATGCTGATGATTCCTAAGTATTGATATCTCATCCTGATACTTGAACCCCTATAGAACTTTACCTTGAACCCTGAAAGTCAGATACTTATCAAAGTGATTCCTCATTGATTGATACCCCTCTTTCTTATCCTAAAGCTTGACAATTCTGATATATCCTGAGCTAAAAATCATTTCTTCATACCTTAACACCCTTAGTATTCATGAAGCTTACCTCCTTGATGATCCAGCACTTGAACCTTGATGAGAAACCATTGCTTTAAGCCCAATTTGGCATTTCCCTTCATGATATCCAATAGCTTCACTAAATTCCCTTGTCCAAACTTTGAAATATGAAAACCATTCAGTTACCCTAATAGAGTATAGTTTTGTGACTCATGGCTCTGAGAGTTAGTACCATTTCCCTGTGTTTCGAGTTGATCTATAATCCCTTGATAAAGATGTTTACTGTAAAAAGAGATTTTGTTATAATTCGGCATCAGTTTTTGAAATAAATAAAATGTGGGTTTTCAGTCCCAAAGGGGGATAAATGTTTTCTATGAATAGTGGATCTGGACTGAGACGCGAGTCCTTTCCACACTTATATTAGGCTTAAAAGTTGCCTATGGATTCCCACTAATGTTTTAGAACCCAACGAGGTTCGGGATTACTTCGCGGCTGATCATCGGCTGTAATCCGTAGCGTCATAAAATGATTTTGATTAAACGGTATGATTTTGAAATTGTTTTGATACAAACAAAATGATGCCATCACCCAAAGTTTTATCCCTCATTATCAGTGGTTATGTCTTTCCATTGTCATTCTTTAATGTATATCTTGATTTATGTTTTGTATCATATTGTTTAGCACTTGTTGAGCATTTGGCTCACTCCTTGCTTTACCCTGATATTACAGCTAGCAGCTATGTTTAGATTCAAGCAGACTGCCCGTAAGACCTGTGATGCTGATGCTTATGTTCGAGCTCAGGTAGAATAAGTGATAGTAGTTTGTGTGAGGACTCGGTATTTAAAATCAGATGTAATAGTTGGTAGTGTCGGGCTGTTCCAAACCCTAAACTGTAAGATCTTGGATTTGGTTATGTTATTTCTTTTAAAATGTTGTAATAGCTATATTTAATCTGCTGTTTAAGTTGGGGTGTGACAATTAGACTTTGATGAAACTTTTGCTCCTGTTGCAAGACTTGAAGCCATCATAATTTTCTTAGCCTATGCAGCCTATGCCAATTTCAAAGTCTATCAAATGGAAGTCAAAAGTTCCTTTCTGAATGGAGATTTGGAGAAGGAAGTCTATGTCATTCAGCCTCTTGGTTTTGAAGATCCAAATTTTCCAGAATATGTCTACTATCTTTTGAAAGCACTTTATGGATTGAAGCAAGCACCTAGAGCCTGGTATGATACTTTGTCAAAGTTTCTCTTAGAAAATCACTTCACAAGAGGTACTGTTTACAAAACTTTATTCTTTAGAAATGTTAATGGCTCTAGTATACTTGTTCAAATTTTTGTAGATGATATTATATTTGGCTCTACAGATGCAAAACTTTGCAAAAAGTTTGCCAAATTGATGCAAAGTAAGTATGAAATGAGCATGATGGGAGAACTAACTTACTTTCTTGGTTTACAAGTTAAGCAAGTTAGTGATGGAATATTTATTAGTCAAACCAAATATATTTATGATCTTTTAAAGAAGTTTGATCTAATGGATTACACATCTGCAAAAACTCCCATGGCCACTGCAACTAAACTTGAATTAAACACTATTGAAAAGTCTATGGATATTTCAAGCTATAGAGGCATGGTTGGCTCACTTCTGTACTTAACAGCTAGTAGGCCAGATATAATGTTTGCTACTTGTCTTTGTGCTAGATTTTAGGCCGATCCTAGAGAATCTCAGTTAGTAGCTATTAAGAGAATTTTCAAATATCTCAAAGGCACACCAAAACTTGGCATTTGGTACCCTAAAGATTCTGGTTTTAATCTAACTGGTTATTCAGATGCCGATTATACATTCTGTAAAATAGATAGAAAAAGTACAACATGAAAATGTCAATTTCTAGGAAATAAGCTAGTATCCTAGTTCAGTAAAAAGCAAAATTCAGTTTCTACTCCTATAGCTGAAGCTGAGTATATTGCTGCTGGTAGTTGTTGTGCACAGATTTTATGGTCTACAAGTGGACAGAATTCCTATTTTTTGTGATAACACAAGTGCAATTGTCATCACTGAAAATCCAGTACAGCATTCAAGAACAAAGCGCATAGACCTCAAGTACCACTTCATTAGGGAACATGCGATGAATGGTACTGTGGAACTTCATTTTGTTCTAAGTGAAAAGCAGCTTGCAGATATCTTTACCAAGCCACTTGATGAATCCATCGTTACTAGGTTGGTAAGTGAGTTAGGTATGCTTAATTATTCTTAAATTATTTTTGATAATTTTGCAAGTTGTAATGCAGCCAGAAACTTAATTGACTTCTCTGTTTTAGATGAAATCAATCGACAGATCTTCATTATCCATCGAGTTTGATCATCCGTCGAAATAGAATAACTTGGTAAACGTCAATTACTTTTCTGGATTATTTTAAACCCAACAGATAATTGCTTTATTCTCATCTGTCAAATTGTCTACATCTTAGCCATTAAAAGTACTGAACATTATCCATCAGATATACTTACAGTCTGTAAGTATATCACGACGGATAATTGACATAATTTTGACAGTTTATTTTATTTTTAAAAGGCTATTTTGGGCAATTCTCATTGGGTCTTTAATTTTTATCTTTAATTGTTATCCCATTTTATTTGAGAGTACATAAAAACCTAACTTCAGTTTATTTTTGCTTTTATCTCTCCCTACTATAATTAACTATTCTCTTCTCTCTCAAAGCAAAACCCCCTTCTTTTTGCAATTTCCTTGCTTTAACAATGGCACCAGTAGTAAAAATCATGTCTATGTCTGGATTCATATATGAGAAGAACAACTTTGTGGCACTAGTGAACAAAGAGATTCCAGCATATGAGGATTATCACAAAATGATGGATTTTGTGAAAAGATGCAAGCTTAGCTATTCCATGCTGGAATCACTCACAATCTACTATAAAGTTATGGAAGAGATGTGGACTACTACTGTGTACCAAGCAACTGACAAAACCATCACTCTCTCCATTAAAGGTAAAGAACATTGCATTAACAGTGATATTATCAAAGCATGCTTTAAAATTCTTGATAACACTACTACTAAGCCACACACGAATGTCGATATAGTTAATTTGCTTAAATCTATGGGCTATGCACTTCCTACCACTAAGTTAAGTGAGATTAGGAGACTAGGTCTTAGAAAAGAGTGGAGTTATCTGTGTGATGTAGTTACCAAGGTGTTCTCTGGTAAAATAAGTAACTTTGATTCTGTCAACACTACAATGCTTAACATGCTTCTTACTGATAAGTACTACAATTTCAGTGATGCTATCATGTTTGAGTTAGGATACAAGCTAGGGGAAATTAAGAAGAGAACTAAAAATGTTTAGTATGCTAGATTCTTCATGATTATTGCTAACCATATTTGTGAGAATCTTGTAATTGAGAACCCAACCAACAAACTGAATTGTTGGGTTCAAGAAAAAAGAGTGATTATAGATTTAAACAGGGTTGATCACCACAAAGAGGTGCCCCTTGTCTATTTGCCTATCATGGAGAGCCCTCAGGTAAGTGAGGTAAGCACCACTATCTCTACTATCTCCACTTGTCAAATTTCTTTTCCATTAAGTATGGCTATGGCATCTGTGTCAATGATCCAACAGATGCCTACCCAAGCCACAAAATCTAAAACTGCTAAATCCAAGTCAAAGAAACCACACTCTGGTGTCTCTTAAAAGATGCGAGTTTCAAAATCCACCAAAACCAAAGAGGGGAGTGTGAAGGGTGGTAAGATAGGTTAGGGACAGGGTGAACATAAAAGAATCCCTAAGAATAAGGTTGGAGAGGTGAGTGAATCCCAGCCTAGCCATACTGCAGTTTCCCAACAAACTGTAGTAATTAATAAGGGCAATAGCTCATTGCTAGTTGCATCCTCCCAAAAGGATGTGACTATTGAACAAAACTCTCAGCCAAGAGCACAGGTCAAAAGGGTAAGGGACACAAGTTCACCCCAAACTTATGCCAGAAAGAAGAAATCTAAATACACTGGGGATGCACAGGGATCACACACAGTGCAAACTGCAGCTAAAGACTCAGTCACTGCACCATCTCAAATTCAGGTTAATGTGGCTCCAATAAATGTGGAGTCACAGCCAAAATCTCTAATAATAGAAGCACCACACACACAAAAATATCCACCAACTCTCTAGATGTGGATATGATCAATACATCAATCCCTAATTCTCCTTCTTTAACTCTGTTGGATAAGCCAAAATTTAATGCAACTGAGCATCATCTTTTAGATGATTTGTTGGCTCACTTGCCAATTCTTTCAGAGTCCACAATAGTTTCCACTCAAAACTCTTTCATTTTTTCTATACCGGTCGATATTGTTTATCCGTCGGTTATTGATTGTATCCCGACGGATATGCCTAACAGCAGTCATCCGTCGGCTATTTCAACTACTACCCTGATGGATGTTCCTCATCCGTTGGTACTCACTACACAAGCTGAATTATCAAAAATTGTTTCAAGTGTAGATGAGTTATTGGTTGCACAATCACTCATAGGTTTGGGGGAAGGGAGTGAACAGAGTGAGAGGCTGAGTTGCTCTCAGGTAAAAGGAGAGGAAATGAGAGAAAATATGCAGGCTATTTCTGCCAGCCTAGCAAAAGTGAGTGAGGGGAGTTCCACCATGGTAGGTGAAGGTGAGGGTGTGAGGGTGGTGAGCCAAGGGGAGCCCTTGATGCAAGAACAGAGAGAAAAGAAGGTATAGCAGAATGAGAAGAGCCCATTGTAAGTGAGTTAATGGATGTCAATGAGGATGAAAAGAAACAACTAATTCAGCAAGAATATCAAGTTGTCTTAGATTTTGTTTCTTATGAAGCTGAGGCATTTACTCACCCTGTGGCAGCATATCAAGCTCTAGTTGTACAGGACAATATGGCTGTAGAAAGAATGCTAAATCTGGTGCATACAACAGCCTCCATGCAAAGAGCCAAAGATGCCATCTCAGCCATGCCTCCCACAGCTAGTGATGATGTTGATTATGGAACTGGTGGTTCTGAATACTTCTTTGGAGATGAAGATGATAATGAAGAAGAGCTAATGGACATAAGGGGAGAAGCAGGCCCTAGCTGAAGATCAAACATTCCATCTTGGGTGTTTTCCAAGGAATGTGATGAGCAACACTTCAAGACTACTCTCTTTCATATCATTCAACAAACTCAGACAGCCCTTCAAGCCACCACCAATGCTAACACCAAGAAGCTTCATCAAGCACATCTCAACTCTCTTCAACTACACCAAATTCAATCTCTCCAACACAATCTGGATGTCACTGCACTTAAGACAAAGATTGATCAAGTCAAGAAGGATGTTTCTGAGAGATTGGATGCTAAATTTCCAATCACAACCATGCTTGACATCAACAGACAACTGAAGAAAAACTCTAATATTATACAAGTCAGTCAAGTAATTGTTCCAGAAATTACTTATCATAAGCCACAAGTTTTAGACATCATTGATCTGATCCAGATAGCAGCTGCTAAGTTGAATTTAAAGTCCGATTTCAAAAACTTGATGTTGTAGCAGCTGAAAAGGAATTAGATGATAAATGGAAAAAGATTGATGAAGAATTTTAGAAGAAATTTGGTCAGATAAAGAAACCAGACAAGATCTTTCATCACTACTCTCAAGTCAAGCAAATCTCCGTGAATGAAATGAGTCTGACTTACTTGGAAAAGGGTCAAACTTTATTCATTAAATCTCCAAAAGCCAACCTGGTTTTGAAACCTAAAAGGAATTATCCAAAGTCATCAGACTAGAATCCCTTGGATCTCATATTTGAGACCCCAAAACCAGATGATAAGAAGCTATTGGCAAGGTCCATTGCATTCTTCAAAGATCTAACTAATTCAGCATAAAAGAAAAGAATGGCCAAAATCTACAGGAATGGAAAAGAGATCTGTGTGGTGGCTGGACACCCTCAGTTTGCAGCAGCTAAAAAGGAGGAAAAAGAAGGAATCAAGAAAGAAAAGAGGCAAGCTGCTTTTGATGCTAAGAAGCTCAAACAGAAGAAAGAGCAAGCTGCTATAGTAGCCAAGCTTTAAGCTGTGAAAGTTACAACTGAAATCTCTGAAAAGCAACATGTAGTAGCTAAAGATCAGGATGAGAAAATGCATAAGAAACCTCAACAGAAAAGGAAGTTCAGATACAAGCTCCATTCCAAAAGAAAATTGGACTTCAGTGATGAGGAAATGTAAGATTACATTCCCAAATAGTCTACAACTTCAAATCAAACATCCAAGCCCTCAGTGGTACATGAGGAATTTAAGGTGGATCCAATAAAGAATTTTCATGGTGAGCCTATAGTCCCAAGGATGAGCCTATAGACCGGGAAAGTTTGCCTATACCTGAGTTTAATTTACCAATTTTCAACAAAGCAAAGAAGACAAAGATAAGAGCAATCAAGAAGATCAAGCCTGTGACTCTCAGAACCAAAACCATAGCCAAAGTTCAACCAACTGTCAACAAGAGAGATCTTCAATATATCTATGACATCAAGGAATTTTCAGATATAAATCTCTACTTGGATGAATTGAAAGAAGTAAGAGGGATTGAAGCTCACAGACATCTCCCTGAGAGACTGGTATTCGAATACAAAGGTGGTAGAGAGATCATATGGCCCCTTCACAGAATTATCCAAGAAAGTTGTAATGTTTTGATAAAGATCTTCTCATTCTTCAAGATGAATTTTGGATTCAATGTGACAGCCAAGAAATTGGTTCTAAAGAAGATAGAAGAACTAAGGAGAAGAAAAGCCTCAAATGCACTTCCAAGAACTCTAACCATTCCCTTCACAGGAAGTACAGTGCACTTGAGGCCTTACTGGCTGATGGAATTCATGGATGACAAAGGTGTGAGAAGATTCTTCAGATTGGATGACCAATTGAGCATCTCAAGCAATGAGACTCTACTGGAAATGCAAGAAAAGCTAGATCTATCAAATGCTGAAGAATTTGAATTCCATAGGCAGCTCCAAAATCAAATAGAAGAAAACAACTGGAAACTTGGGAAGAAATCAAGACCTTCAAGGAAATTGAAAACATCTGCTCAGACTAGAGGAGCACCTTGATAATGATTGTGAGAACTCTTTGTACATTTTACTTTGTCTAATTTTCAATAAATTGTAGCACTTACTAGTTTTATATACTTTTATTCAATCTATACATTTAGGGTATTTTGTTATCATCAAGTTTCTCTTAATTTATGGCTACAATTCCAATAGATATAAATTGGGGGAATTGTTAGGAATATATTGTGAACTTGATGATAAGTTAAATAAAACACCTTAGTTTTTTTGTAGCTCTCGACGGATGTTCTAATATAGTCCCGATGGATGATCTTTATAGTCCCGATGGATGACAAGTGAACATCCATCGAGAGTGTAGCTTATGTAACAATAAGTATTGCAGCACATTTCTGCAAACAACAATGGTTAGTCTAGTAGATTATGTAGGATACTCTAAGTCATGTTGACTACTAGATTGATATACAGAATAGGTTGGCTAATTGTAAATATGAGATGTCTTGTAATTCTGTATAAGTGAAATGAAGTCAAGTGACAGAAAGGCTTCCAACGGATAATCTACAAAGACTACCGACGGATAATTAACAAGGCTCCGACGGATGATTAACATAGTCCCGATAGATGATCATAATTCAAAAAGAGCAGTTGATAGTAACAACGTAGTCACATGCGTCAGGTGTTTGCAAATGGAATGTGGCAGCCTAATTACAGGTTTTAGAGATCAAAGAAGCATGACCATTTCCATGCAATTATGAAGATATTCAAAGATGCTGGAATAGAGTAGTGAAACAACATGGAGTTAGACTAGATATACTTTATCTTATTATCTTGTCTTACAGTCATGTAACTTGGTAATATATAAACTAAGTGTAGCAAGTAGAACTAATAACTAAGCATAATTTTCATAGAGTTAGAAAAAGCTATATTTGTTAAGAATTTTTCTGTAAGTTTATAATTTCTCTTATAAGCAGTTGTGTGTTATTCAAGCATCACAGAGTTCTCATACTAATATATATCTCTGGTGGATAAGTTCAAATCCACCAGAAAGTTTTAAAGCTATTCATTGAGATTATTGAAATTGAGATGAGAAAGCTTCTTGTGTCAGTTCTAACTTTCATCTACTGATGCTTTGCTTATCAGACAAGTTTCAGGGCCATCAGCATTTGCATGAAGTTTGGCTTCATAGATGTTTTTTATGTCTATATCCAATCAAAACAAGTTTCTTTGTTATTTTATGAACTACTTCACAATGAGTATCATAAAATACAACATGGTATCCTCTTTCAGTAATTTGACAGATGCCCAACAAATTGTGCTTTAGTCCATCTACTAGAGCTATATCTTGAATGATGACATTTCCAATGATAATATTTCCATATTCTAGTGTTTTTCCTACATTTCCATCATCATAGGAAACCATTGGCCAGCTTTCACCTCATATTCTGATAACATTGATTTATTTCCAGTCATATATGCAGAACAACCACTATCAAGTACTAGCACAGTTTTTCTGTTTCCCTGCAATCAGAAATAATGAGATCAATTAGCATTTTTAAGAACCCACACTTATTGGGTCCTTTTTGACATCTTATGTTTTTGTGCAGCAGGAGACTTCCTGACAGGATTTGGACTATCAGGATTTGATCCATCAGGATTTGCTCCATCATGATTTGTCCTGTCATTTTTAATTCTATAAGATGCATGAGTATATAATTTGGTAGTTCTGTAAAAAATAACATTTTTTTTAAACTTGGGCAAAAGATCATAATAGTTGTAATACATACTATGATACGCATTACAAGTATAGATGGAATGCCAAACACTACCACATCAAAAATAAGGGTTTTGTGGTTTATAAAATACCGATCTACCACTAACATCAGACTCAGAAATAATACCAGCTTTCCTTTTACTCTTCCGACAATCAATAGTAATATGATTAGTATGACCACATTTAAAGCAAGTCGTTCTGGGAGCATCAGGAATATACGTATAATTACTTGATTTATTAATACCCTATTTTTCATTCCTACCTCTTTTTACACCCTGTTTGTGAGACTTATCAGTTACCTCACAAATTTTCTTTTCCAATTGTCCTTTAGAGAAAAGACCGATATTTTTACCTCTCTCTTTATCAAACTTTCAATTCAACTTTCTTTTTATCAAGATATTTAGAGGTCGACTATATTTCATAGACTGGCTTGATTCCATTTTGATTAGTACTAAAAAAATTAACTATTGTTGTGTTGGTGATAATTTTATTAATGTTTTTATCAGTGTATTTATTATAACCTAGACACTCTTTCCAGTTTTTATCATTAATAAAGTTATGAACTTTTCTTTCTGAACTTATTCAAGTTTTATTAACTTCTCTTTCTTTTTCAAGAACTTCCTATAACATGGCATATTTAATATGTATCCGAGTTTCATTGTGCTTAGCTCTATTACATGCACTTTTAGTTTCATGCACAAAAATTAGCTCAACTTCTAAATGATCCTTTCTCTTTCTGAGCTCTCTGTTTTCAATAACTAAACCATCATTTTCAAAAGACTTATTCTTAAAGTTAACATGTAGAGATTTCAAAAATCTTTTTAACTCAGATATATTATCAGTATGTATGGGAAAAATAGTCATTTGTACATTTCCAGTAGAAGACACATCTTCTCCATGATTTTTCATTAGAGCATAGCATTTGTGACGCCCTCCAAACCCGGGGTCTAGATTTGGGGGTCACTCGCCAATAAACCAAAATAAAATAATCACAGCGGAATAATATAATAAATACGACCCCTTTACCTACACTGGATCGATCACAGGTTATAGTATGGAACAGGCACTAATACAAATCAAATGTTATTACAAACCATAGTCTAATTAGTTTTACAACTTATTCAAATTTTATTACAAACCTCTAGACTAATTAAGCATCTCAAACTGTCTACCTGGAAACACACCAACTATTTACAAGCACAAAACCTCTGATCAGACCTGGAACTTAAGCTTGCCCTGGCCTAGCTGAAAGAATCAAGATATGAAACAAGTATGAGCGAAAGAAATGCTCAGCAAGTAATAAATAGCTTATGATTTGGAATAACGACAGTATATCTGATGAACAAAACCAACTACAATAACTGAACAGTATCAAAACTGATATAAATTTGATAATAATCAACATTTGCAATATATTATGTTTTGGGATTGGAATCCTCGAATGACGGTGTGTTGCCGCCGGTGATCAGCCGCGGAGCAACACCGGTATGCCGAAGCATATCCAACTAAACAAAAGGTACCCAAGGCACATATCGGCCTAGCAAGGTGTTATATCCTGTATAACACATAGCTCACACTGGACCGCCGCCACGGTCTCTTACGCAACCATCCAACCCATAAAACCATTTTCCGTCAAAGGAGTCGAATCAAATGACATCCTTAACCACATAACTCCCCATTTCTCATGGTCCGGAGTTTTCTCAACAACCCATGGCGAAATAACCAGAACAATTAGTTATTCGCTAATCTCAATTCAAAGCTTCACTGTATAGAGTAAGTTATAGCGAAATGTAAAAATATTTAACTATTCTGAACTTAGAATAGTAGAGAAATTAAAAGGATAAATTTAGAGTCAATAACACTTGAATGGTAGGTGAACATATAAATATTTGCATAATAAGATTCAAAATAAACGTCACTGGAACAATAAGTGAAGTTAGGGTTACTTGCCTGGTATGCTCAATAACCTCTTACTTTAACTCTGTTTCTAACTGCTGGCTACTATCTCCATCTAACACTTGACTGCGCTCCTTGCTACTCGATTCTATAAACAAAAGGACTATCTTAATTGACAGAACTAAACTCAATCGACGTAACTATACGTTTTGACATCTACCCGACCGTTTATAACTAACATGGCATTTTTAAAACTGTAACAGATAACATATATATCACGTAACACGTAATCATGGTATTCATATAACACGTACTCACATATTTCATGTGACACATAAGTCAGATCATTAAAAGGTATGTCTCAGTGCGTTCAGAATGAAAATTAGGATATTAGCATTTATCGACCAAATACCGACTCCAACTGATACACAAATCAAATGACATTGCAATACAAAAGAAATTAGGTCTCAAAAGTATTTTTATTAGAAGCGCAATATTTTTCTGAGTCTGTACGCGTTCGTTTCATATTAAACGGACGAACGGTTTAATTATTAAGAATAAAATAAGAAATAAATAGATTTAAATCAATTAATAATAATATTGATTGATTTTTATATACCAAAATAAAATTTTTAAAACCTTAAAAAATAATTTTTAGGAATTATTTGAATTAATTATAAATAATTTACATTTATTTAACTATTTATAAATAAAATTAATTGATTAATTCATTTTTAATCAATTAATTAAATTGATAAATAATTAACAAAAATAAACTATAAATAATTAAATCAAATTGTATTTTTGAAAATAATTGAAGGAAATAATTTTAGGAATTTAAAATAATTCAGAAAATAATTTTTTTGTGTTTAAAAATAATTATCAAATGATTTTTGAAAACAAATTAAATGATTTTTAAAATAAGAAAATAAATTTTGAAATAAAAGTAAAAGAAATTAATCAGAAACAGATTATTGGTTTTGCATTTGGGGAAAATCAGATCGAACCCGGGTCAAAAGACCGGGTTGAAATTGGGTAAGAAAATCAACCGGGTCGGGAAGAACCTCCCACCGGTTTCTGGGAAATCCCCAGATTCCGGCGATGGTTCAACCGATTCCGGCGATCAACGGCCCCCCTAAATCGACTTCCTTTCTCTGATTTCTCCCCTTGAATTCATTCAACACCTCTCCAGCCACCCAGAAAACACAACCACGGCCACACACGCCGCTGCAACTCTATACTCCGGCCGAAAGCTTCAGTTTTCCGATGAACACATCAGAAAAACGGAATTCATTCGTTTTCAAACCAAACTCAATCATTCTGGTCTCGAATCAAAGCTGGAATCACTTATAATCTATTCATGTACTTTATACGCATCAAAACAGAGAAACAATCCACAAAATTTGAATCAAAAAAAACTGCTAAACTCAGGACCTCGAGCTTCATCGATACTTGACCAAAATTAACAAAATAAAACACTAAATCACTCCTTAGAACTCCAAAAACAATAATCAATTGACAAAAACATCGAACAATCGTCCTATGATCAAACCGACTTTAAATAACAAAGAAATTAAAAAAAAAATGAAGTTATAGAAGAATCAACCTTAGTTAATGATGTTTATATCGTTAGCTAGAGCTCGAAGAGAGCTTTACATCGACTACTTGAACGTCCCAAACGGATCCCGGAATCACCTTCAACTTTGAGTTTTAATTGCTGCCCTCAAGAACACCCCCAAGAACACTTCCTAATTTTTCTTTTATTATATTATTTTTTTGAATTTTTAATAAAATAAAAATAATAAATAAAACAGGAATCAGCTATTTATACTTACAACAAATTATATCCCCAAAATTATTTAAGGGTGTTTTATCCCTAAATTACAATAATTAAGCCCCAAAATAATAATTACGGGGAATAATTTTAAAAACGATAAAATGCAAAATTAATGTCAAAATTTCCCAAAAATTGCGGATAATTCGAAAATACAAAAATAAAGGGTATTTGAAATACAAAAAATTTTATAAAAATAAAAACATCGATTTTGTGGGGTTTGACGTCCTGGTGGGGTCCCGGTCCGTTGCTTTTTGAAAAACGGAAACGATCCCTAAATTATCAGAAAATCCCGAAAATACGTAAAATACATTCAAACGTGAATAAAATCAAATGAAACAGGTATCTTAATAAAGACGCTAATAAATATGCGTCCCGATTGCAGATAAGTTCATATAATTGCAATTTAAACATATTTTTAATCAATCGAAAAAAAATTCTGACCCGCACAAAAACACACATAACAGTTATAACATCTCATATCATAGCAACAATTACTTTAAATTTATAAAACACATAATATTTATTTATTTAACATATAATATTCACATAATTTTCCCGGATATTACAGCATTCATCATCACTGTTAGATCCTGATGTGTCCATCGAGTCCTTGTTGGAGATTTAGGTGATAAGTGCCTTCCCAGTTGACTTAGGACATTCAGTGGCAAGATGCCCCTTTTCATTTCAGTTGTAGCATGTCACCTTGGCCTTGTCAAACTTTATTCCCTTGGAATACTGACCTTAATTCTTCCTAAACTTTCCCTTTCCATCAACAGAGTACTTCTTATTGAAACCACATTTTCTATAAAGCTTTCTAAATCTCAGTCTTTCGAAATCTTTCACCAACATTGCATCCATCTGAATTACTTGAGGATCATCCAGCTCTATCTTAGAGTCCTCATCAGTATCAGTGGCAGGATCTGATGACTCATCAGTATCTGACATTTCAACAGTGTTCCTTCTTCTTGAATTCTCACTGGTCCTTTCTTTGAACTTGTGAGTTTCAGTATTGAGTGCAATGGATGTCATTTTTTGTCATTTCATATTCTTCCTATATTGAATCTCCAAATCATGGTTCTTCAGCATCCATAAATTTCATTTAGTGAAAATTGATCCAAGTCATATTGGTGCCTAATGATGGATGTCTATGTATCCCATTCTTCAGGTAGAGCTCTCAAAAACTTAGTATTGCGGTCTTCCTTGTCATATTCTTTTCCAACTAATGATAGATCATTCAATAATGTCAAGAATCTGTCATAAGTGTTAGTAATGATTTCATCATATTTTATCTCAAACTGTTAATACTCATGAATAAGAATAGCCCTTCTATTCTATATGATTGGTAGGGCTCCCTGACATTAAGTTTCCAATGCATCCCATATAGCTTTGGCAGTTTTTCAAGCAATCACCTTGTTTGACATAACATTGTCCAAACTACTGTGAAGAATATTCCCGACCTTGACATCCTTAAGCAATGCAGCATTTTCAATATTTGACCATTCAGATTTTTCTTTCCTTATATAGTGTTCGGGAACTGTTGGTGTCATTGGAACAGCCTTCTCAGGATAGGGAGTTCCATTATTGATTATATCAACATAGCTATCATCAATGGATTCAAGAAATATAAAAAATCTTCACTTTTCATGTAGAGTAGTCAGCCTTCTTCAGGATTGAGATCTTCACGCTTTAATACTTACTTTCTGGCATCTTTGATATTTTCTAATTCGTATCAAATTAGTCTACTCTGATACCACTTGTTACCCAGTAAGAAGATAATTATTTGAGGGGGGTTGGATATAATTATCTAAACAAATCGATATCAGGATGTAAGAATAGTAAAATCAATAACATTTAATTAATTCTGGTATAAACTATACAAAACTCTCTTAAAAAATTCTGATGTTCTTAAGAGCTGCTAGGTTACAATGATACTCAAGTAAAAACCTATCAATAATGATAACTGTTATGGATTAAAAACTAAGATATATAATTATTGTATTTATTACTAAGGAACGTGAGCTTCGAGGCTCGATTTGACTGCTCTTGTGTTTCGTGACTCAATCTGCCTTAACAAGATGCCTACATACCTTGCTGATTGCCAAGGATCAAGTCAAAAAATGTAGTTCTGATCTATGGGGCGAGGCCCTTTATATAGATGTTGAGAGTCCTTGAATTAGATTTTGGTTAGGAGACTTGGTGGGCAAGTCTCAGAATTAGAATGGACTTTTGAGTCCTAGGAAGTAGGAAACTGATTCCTTATCCTACCAGATTCCTTGGAGACCAATCTACAAGGATTTATTTCTCCACTAGGACTCATCTTATCAGCTGACTTATCCCTTATTAATTAATTACGAAATTAATTAATATTCAGGGTTTTGGACCTTCTCACATGGGCCTAGTTGTTGGCCCAATTCTGATATGATTAATGCAACATTAATTATATACCCATGCCTTATTTTCTTCCCTATCATTTGCCCCCCAACTTTTGGGAAACAGTGACTAGGTTTCGCAGAAGTTAAGTTCATTCGTTCCCTTACAGGGTGTCATTTTTGCGTAAAGTGTGGAGCGACCTACACATTTACAATGATTTGCTTTCATCCCTATTATTTAGGAATTATCTTAATTTGCAGGAATTTTCCCTGAATTCTGGGATTTTCCTTTCGATTCTGGGATTTATCCTTAATTTTCAGGAATTTTTCCCTTAATTCTGGGATTTTTCCTTGATTTTCTGGATTTTTCCCTTAATTCTGGGATTTATCCCTAATTTCCAAGAATTTTTCCTTTAATTCTGGGATTTTTCCTTGATTTTAAGGATTTTTCC
This sequence comes from Apium graveolens, assembly GCF_009905375.1. Taxonomy (NCBI): domain Eukaryota; kingdom Viridiplantae; phylum Streptophyta; class Magnoliopsida; order Apiales; family Apiaceae; genus Apium; species Apium graveolens. Next base: position 203,136,105 of record NC_133655.1, on the reverse strand, counting down.
CTTAATTTTGGGATTTATCCTTAATTTCCAGGAATTTTTCCCTTGATTCTAGGATTTTTCCTTGATTTTCTAGATTTTTCCCTTAATTCTGGGATTTATCCTTAATTTCCAGGAGTTTTTCCCTTAATTTTGGGATTTTTCCTTGATTCTCTGGATTTTTCCCTTAATTCTGGGATTTATCCTTAATTTCCAGGAATTTTTCCCTTAATTCTGGAATTTTTCCTTAATTTTCTGGATTTATTTCTCATTTTCTGAAAATATTTATATTTTCTGAAAATATTTATATTTTCTGAAAATATTTATATTTTCAGAAAATATTTTAAGGAATTTCCTCGATTTTCTTTTTTTTCAGGATTTTTCTTCCCTCCTTTTTTTATACCTGGTTCGACCAGGAATCCTGTTCGACCAGGATCCTGGTCGAATTAGCTATCACATTGCCCTGGTCGACAGGATTTTGAGGAGGAGGGGTTCGAGCAGGAATCCTGGTCGAATTTCGGCCAGGATTTTCTTTATTTTTTTTTGGAAAATTTCGATCAGACTTTCAATCCTTTCGGTCAGGATTCCTCGTCTTTTGAACGAATTGGCCCTCTTTTATGTTCAGGTCGACAGATTTTCGGACAGGATCCATTCGATTAGGATCTCGCCTTACTTTCTGGTCGACAAATTTTCTTGGTGTTAGGATTCTTCGATCAGAATCCTGACCTTTTCGGTCAGGAATTAGGATTTTGACCGAATTAACCCTTTCTCTCAGCCTTGGTCGAAGCCTTTTCGACCTCAATTAATTCGACGAGGAATACAACATGAACCCTGATCGAATTGGGTCAAGAATTTGGGATATATCATTTTTTGTGACTCCATATATTTGATTTGGGCCCTAAGTCTGGGCTGGATTCTCTTGGGCCAACCCTTTAGTGGGTTTTAACTTGGGCCCATTTTTTCAACTAGACTTTCTTTGGTCCATCCCTTAATTGGGCTTTAACTTAGGCCCATTTTTTCAACTAGGCTTTCCTTTTTTCAGGCCCAAAAAATTTTCTGGATTTTGTGGATCCTTCCAGAATTTTCTTAAAACACTTATATTTTATATTTTCTCAAAATCCTCTAAACTATTCTAGATCCTTCCAGACTATTATGTTCTTGGGCCCAAATGGGCTTTTCTAGGCCAAATTAGCCTTCCTTGTGGCTATATAAGAGTGAAGTATGGGGGGTGTGATTTCACACTTCTCATTTCCACTCTCTCCAATTTCCTACAACCTTCTACTCTCCTTTCTCTAGCCTTCAAAACACCTCCCTCTCTAGGGATTTTCCGGCCTTCCTCCAGGTCTTCAAGTCTTCCCTACTCTCCGCTAATGGCAGATAAAGGTGTTGAGAGAGCGGCCAAGATTGCCTCAGCTTCAAAACGAGGTAAGGATGTCGAGATCCGCTTTTCTTACATGTCTCTGATAGATATGATCAACGCTAGGGGGGACGAATATCCCTCCACTGCACATCTTGATTCTTTTAATCATTGCAACACTTGGCACAACATAGATTATGATAAGTTAAATGCTCGTTATAACGTTCGTCCTCCCCTTAGGCTAGTTCCTGTTTCTGGTGGCGACCGTACTTGCCACTGGAAACCCGATGCCCTTGATGCTGGGCTTAGGTTTCCTTTTCATCCCTTCATTCCTCACCTTCTAGATGATTTACAAATTAACCCATGTCAACTTCCTCCAAACACTTGGAGGAACATTTTATGTTTTATGGTTTGCTGTCTTAGGGAAGGTTTTCCCCTATCTGTAGCTAATTTTAGGAAAGTTTTTCAATGTTACAACAGTTCTTCTGTTAATTGTGGTTGGGTCTATGTTAAATAAAGGCCCAAGTGTAAGCATATCTTTAACAGCGCCTCCATCCCCGATAATAACCAAAATTGGAGGAACAGTTTTGTCGGGTTAAGGTGGGAGAATGGCGACTGGGGAACACTCTTCAGATCTTCCTTTGGGAAGGTTAGTGATGGTAGCCTCAAATCCATTCACTTAACCCCCGAGGAAACTATCATTTATAATGAGCTTACTCGGGATGACGGTACTACTACCAGCTAGACTCTTTTATAGGAGTTCTCCCTCATCCATGTGGGGCTATCCTTTGTTTCTCAATAGGGTATTTTTATTCCCTTCTCAATTTTATTTTATTTCATGCATTATTGACACCACTTATTTTATTTTTTATCTTATTTTGCAGCTTCTAAGGAGATCAACGAGGATAATGTGCCTCCCATTGAGGAGACTGCTAGGATGAAGAAGGCTCGTCTTGCGGGCCTAGATACTCGAGGAAAGGCTACGGAGCCTAGCTTCCTACGGAAGCAAAAGGAGCCCATGGTGGAGGTTCCAGCCGAGGGAGCTGAGGGCCACAGTGCCCCTATCACTACTGCTGCTCCTGTCCCTGCTGCTACGGGCGCCTTTCAGCCTCTGTAGGGATTCTGCCGAGGGGATACCGTGGTTGGATCCACGAAGCACGCCTGGGATTGGTCTTACCACGGCGTAACTCCCAAGGACTTTACCGATGTGTTGGCTACTCCTGACTTGGAGAGGATCAAGCTCATGGGAGCTCAGTCCTTAGCCTAAGTATGATTATTTCTTGGAATTTATCTTTCTTACTTGTAGCATTCACTTGCATTACACCTTTGTTTATTGTTTCATTTCAGTCTAACGCCTATTTTCAAGGCGCTGTGAGGCAAGTCGAATCATGGAAGAGGGCTTCTGACAAAGCCGACAATACCCTCAAGAGGCAGCAGAAGAAGTATGTTGCTCTAGAGAGGAAGTTCAAGCATAAGGAGGAAGAGCTCGGAGAGTCTAACATCGAGCTGGTGGTGCTTCGGGCCGAGAAAGATAAGGTGATTGATAACTATCTGGACTCGGAGGAGTTTACCCAGTCCATGAGGGTAAGGGACGACTCAGTCTTTCCCGGGTTTTTTAGGACTGGTTGGGACACGGCCCTTGGGACCGTGAATGAGGCTTGTCCTGATATTAACCCAACGGACTATGTCTGCCCTGATGACGAGGCTTTGCTACAGAGGTTTCGTACCCGAGTAGCTGTCTCGGATCATATCCCTCAGGACTCGCTTCTTCTTCCTCCCGAGTCGTCTTTCAGGCCTACTGAGGATGATAGCTCTTCCTCCTTCGAGATGACAGAGACTTCCAGTGAGAGCGGAGGAGATGATGATATGGATGTCGAGGGCACCTCCGCTCCTTAGAGCTTTTTTTAGCCCTGCGTGGCTTATTTATTTTATCTTGTCTTCGAGACTTAGTTTATCAAACTTTGTACTATTTATTCAAACCAGTTTTATTTATCGCACTTTATGCTTGCATTTCATGCACTTAGTTTACTTGCCATGCCATAGAGATTTAAACATATTTTGAAAACTTTCTGAACTTCACAAATTGTTGGGATTCATCCCTTACACATGTCTTAATAAACCTTAAAACAAAACTAAAATATGTAAATCCTAAGTAAGCAAAGCTTCAAGGTGCTTTTCAACCTACTTGTCATCTTGATAAGTGAGAATCATTCTCAATCGTATCATACATAGTACACCTTTAGGTTTTGTACATGCCAAGTCCTCGGGACTTCAAAGCCATCCACAGTCTCGAGCTTATAGGTTCCTCTACCTTGAACACTCCTGACCTTGTATGGCCCTTCCCAATTTGGGGCAAGCTTCCCTTTCTGCCCTACACCAGAAGTTTCCACCTTCCTCAAGACTAAGTCACCCTGTTTGAAGAACCTTTCTTTAACCCTTAGGTTGTAGTAGAACGAAGCCTTTTTCTGATATTCCACTATCTTCGCATGTGCCTCATCTCGCACCTCATCAATCAGATCCAGGGCTAACCTTTGCCCTTCCTCATTTTCCTCAGCATTGAAAGCTTGAATCCTAGGGGAGGAATGTGATATCTCTACAGGAATAACTGCTTCTGCCCCATATGCTAACATGAAGGGAGTTGCTCCAGTCGTGACTCTACATGTAGTCCTATAGGCCCATAGTATTGGGAGTATTTCATCCACCCAATTATTCCTCGACTTCTCGATCCTCTTCTTTAGTCCATCCAGGATTATTCGATTCGCCACTTCTTCTTGCCCATTGGCTTGTGGTGAGCCACAGAGGTGAATCGTAACTCAATTTCATTCTCCTCACAATACTTCTTGAATTCCTCATTGTTGAATTGTATTCCATTGTCAGTGACTAGGATGTGGGAAATTCCATACCTGCACATGATATTTTCCCACAGGAATTGTGCAACCTGCTTAGTTGTGATTTTGGTCAAAGGCTTGGCTTCAATCCACTTAGTAAAATAATGGCTACAATCAGGAACTTCCTTTGTGCCGTGGCCATGGGGAAAGGCCCAAGTATATCCATTCTGCACATAGCAAAGGGGATAGGTGAGTTGATGGAGGTCAGCATCTCGGGGGGTTGCTAACGATAGGTGCATGCTTCTGAAAGCGGTCACACTTTTTTATATACTCTTTGGCATCAGCCATCATTTCTGGCCAATAGAAGCCCAAACGGGTTATCTTATGAACTAGTGCTCTGCCCCCCAAGTGTTGCCCACAGATACCTTCATGCACTTCTTCAAGAGCCAAGCGTGGCTCATCGGGCCTAAGACATCTTAGGTAAGGAATTACATAAGATCTTTTACACAAGATCCCATCTATCAAAGAGTATCTTAGTGCTCGAATAGCCAACTTCCGTGCTTTAATAGCATCATTTGGCAACCAACCGGTTTGAATATGGGTCGTAATGGGATCTATCCATGACGTCCCCAGACCTATAGGAGCTATGAGCTTAACATCAATGCTCCGTATCTTCAGAACACGGAAGTATACACTTCCTGAACTTTCCTCTATCTCGGATGAAGCAAACTTTGATAAGACATCTGCCTTAGCATTTTCCTCCCTTGGAATGTGCTCAACATGGCATTCATCAAATTGGGTCATCACAGCCCTTACTAGGCAGACATACTTAGCCATTATATCATCTCTTGCCTCAAACTCTCCCTTCACCTGGGATATGACCAACTTCGAGTCTCCACAGACCTTCAAGTTCTTGACTCTCAGTGTCTCTGCTAAGCCGAGACCAGCTATCAGAGCTTCGTATTCTGCCTCATTGTTTATGGTCGGGAAATCTAATTTTATAGCATACTCAATCAAGAACCCATCAGGGCTTTGTAAAACCACACCTGCTCCACTTGAATTTGTTTTTGATGCTCCATCAAAATAGAGGACCCAATATTCCTTGTCCTTATCATCCTTTTCTTTGTCTTGAGGTATGGTATCCTCTTGCCCCCCGACTTCTTGGTTGGGTATGGTAATTTCCACCACAAAGTCAGCCAATGCCTGGGCTTTTATTGCCGTTCATGGCTAATACTTGATGTCGAATTCTCCCAGCTCTATTGCCCACTTGATAAACCTCCCACTAGCCTTGGGACTATGAATGATATTTCTCAGGGGCTGATTTGTTAGCACCTCAATTTGATGAGCTTGAAAGTAAGGACGTAACTTTCTTGAAGCCATTACCAAAGCTAAAGCAAACTTCTCAATAGTTGAATAATTCAACTCAGATCCATATAGAATTTTGCTGACATAATATACGGGTTTCTGGATTTTCAGTTCCTCCTTAACCAATACAGCACTCAAGGCACTCTCTGAAACGGCCAAGTACAAGTACAAGACTTCATTCAAAGCTGGATTGGCCAACAACGGGGCCTGGGCCATATATTTCTTTAATTCCTCAAATGCCTTCTTGATTTCCTCACTCCATACAAAATCCTTAACCTTCTTTAAGGACTTATCCCCAGACTTTGAAATGAATCGTCCTAATGCAGCAATCCTTCTGGTGAGCTTTTGAACATCTTTGATAGTTTTTGGGGGCTCCATGTCCAGGATTGCTTTAATTTTATCAAAATTGGCCTCGATTCCTCTCTTGGAGACCATCAATCCCAAAAACTTTCCAGACCCTACTCCGAAAGCACACTTCGTAGGATTTAACATCATCTTATGATATCTCAGGACCTCAAAAGCTTCCCTCAAATGGGTTATATGTTCAGTCTTCACTGGACTCTTGACTGACATGTCATCAACATAAACTTCCATGGTCTTGCCAATAAGATCCTTAAAAATTTTATTTACCAACTTTTGATAGGTGGCTCCTGAATTCTTGAGACCAAATACCATAACAAGATAACAATAAACACCAAAGTCAGTGATGAATGATACCTTTGAGATGTCACCCTTGTGCATCTTGATCTGATTGTATCCACTAAATCCGTCCATGAAGCTCAGCATCTCATGCCCAGCAGTGGCATCTATCAAAGTATCTATCATTGGCAACGAGAAACAGTCCTTAGGGCATGCGTCATTCAGATCAGTGAAGTCCACACACATCCTCCATTTTCTATTGGCCTTCTTCACCATTACAGGGTTTGCTAACCATTCGGGAAATTGTATCTCCACGATGAAACCAACCTCTAAGAGCTTCTCTACTTCCTGTTTTATAGCTTCTTACCTCTCTGAAGTAAAACCTCTTTTCTTTTGCTTCACTGTCTTCCGATTTGGATCCACATTCAGCTTGTGAGTAATTAGTTCCGGGTCTATACCTGGCATATCAGCTGCTGACCTTGCAAATACGTCACTATTTTCTTGCAAAAATTTCACCAACTTCACTCTAAGGGGCTCCTCGAGCGTGGCTCCAATAAAAGTCACCTTCTCAGGATCTTCGGGGGCTAAAGGAATTGAAACCAAGTCTTCTCCCGGCTTTCCTCTTTTCTCATCATTCTCTCGGATATCCGGATCTTCAATAGGAAGAACCTGTCCCCCAACTCCATATGCCCTCAAAGAGGCCACATAACAGCTTCTAGCCATTTTTTGATCTCCTCTCTCTTCTCCGATCCCATCCCGGGTGGGAAACTTCATAACTGAATGGTAGGAAGAAGGGACTGCCTTGAAGGCATGTATCCATGTTCTTCCCATGATAGCATTGTAAGTCGAACTAGCCTTCACCACCACAAAGTCCAACATCTATGTTGATTGCCTTGGTTCTGGACCTATGGTGGTTGACAACTTGATTATCCCTTCCATGGGGCACTCTACTCCAGTAAATCCATATATCGGCATATCGGTCGGGGTTAGTTGAGAATCATTATAACCCATCCTTAAAAAGGTGTCATGGAGCAAGATATCCACCGAAGCACCATTATCTACTAGGACTCTCTTGACCGGGCTATTTCCTATTATCGGTGTTATGACCAGCGGGTCGTCATGAGGAAATTTCACACCCTCTAGGTCAGAATCATCAAAAGCCAATGTTACTTCTGTCCTAGCCCTCTTCGGGGCTTCTCCAACAATATACATAACCTCTCTAGTATATGCTTTCCTGGAGGTCCTGGATAATCCAGCAGCAGTTGGTCCTCTAAAGATTGTGTTTATCACAGGCCCTCGAGGTCGTGGCCCTCCAAAAATTGCATTTATAACCGGTCCTCTAGGCTGGGGATTCCGCCCCTGATCGTCTTGGTCCCTTCTACGATCTTCAAAGTTCTTTCTTCCATTGTTATTTCTATCCCCTCCTTCTCTAGTGTATTTGTTCAATCTTCATTTTCGAATGAGGAACTCAATTTCATCTTTCAGTTATCTACACTCATCGGTATCATGACCAATATCTTTGTGAAATCTGCAATACTTTCTCTTATCTAGCTTGGTAGGATCAGCCTTCAAGGGATTAGGCCAACAAATATCTCGATCTTTCTCGATTTCCATCAAGATCTGGCTTCTAGGAGCATTCAGCTTAGCGAATTCAATGAACTTTTGCCCAGGTCCTCCCTTCTTGGGGGTTAAATCAGGGTTTTGCTCAGTTCTAGGATACTTGTCCTTAGCGATATATTCCAGGTCAGTTTTATGCTTCTTGCCTCCAGTGGGCTCATTACTCACTACGGTCTTCCTCATGCTCTCTTCCACCTTGATGTACTTCCCGGCCCTATCTTGGAGCTACAACATGCTTTCAGGGGGCGCTTAGCCAAGGACATCTTGAAGAACTCATCCCTAGTTCTTTGTTGCAGTGTTATCATGGCTACCTTGTCATCAAGGTCCGAGACTTTTAAAGCCTCCTTTGTGAAATGATTCAGGTAGTCTCTCAAGGATTCCTTTGTTCCCTGCATAATGCTCATGAGGGATGCTGAACTTTTCACATGCACTCTCCCGCTGATGAACTGCTTAATAAAAGCCTGACTTAATTCTCTGAAGGACCCGATAGAGTTCGAGGGCAAACAACTATACCATCTTTGAGCCATACCCGACAGGGTTTGAGGAATGGCCCGACACTTAATAGCGTCATTCACGGGCTGCAACAACAGTGCATTAGAGAATATCCTGACATGATTAGCGGGATCTCCCGTGCCATCATATGTAATATCCGGGATATATCGTGTAATTATTTTTGCTATTATATAATTATTATGTGTGTTCAGTATCTATTCTGTGAGTTAATTGTTAAAGTGTTATCTGTACTTGGTTATTCAAAAATAATATTAATTGAGTATTTTAATTTTTATATGTCCAAAATAAAATATAGATAATTGTCATATCTTCCTAATTATTTTTATGTTGGTTTATGGATTTATAAGAATCATCTGAAATTTCTAAAATCTTTTTCCGGGTAATTAAAATCTATTTTATAAAAACGGGAACCAACCGACGTCACCCGTTGTTACATTTTGGAACCCGAAACTCTTTCGAGAACTCCTTCCTAACCTAATTATAATATTCCGAGCATTTTCCATGTTTCGACTTTTTCGATCCGGCGTACGGTTTGTCCTGCGCGGATCCCGGCGCAACATTTTCGAAACAATATTCGTTTCGGTAAATCAATAAAACCCGTATTTTCGATAAACGGGAGCTTTTTATTAAACTATCATAATTATCACTTCGTAATACTTGTAACCAGGCGCTGAGACCAAGACCGCAGTACAAATTGTACTAATTTGGATAATTATCCCGAAAACCGATACCGTTTGGATCAGTTTTTACAAATAAACGTACCGTTTTATATCCGGAATGATCCAACGGGATACTAATTTTCCATAATTATAAATAGCCTTTTACCGTATTTTATTTCGTATCAAAATCAATTGCAGACAGATAATTATATAATTTTCAGAGAAAAACCCTAATTTCCTAAAACTGTTCTAAGAATCAAACAAGCATTTGGAGGTGTTATTGAATTTGGTTTGGAAAGCTCGAGTAACCAATCTGAAGGTCTTGAAGAGCTCTACCAGATTCTGTAATCCATACACCTGCAGAAATCAAGGTTATTTTTCTAAAAATTTATTTATTTTTGAATTTATTTTATTAAAAATATGAATTTTTGTTCAGATGATTGTTTGTATGATTTGATGATTGCATGTTGTAGAGCTTATTTTCCTGATGATTTTCATATGTCATACGTCTGATTTGGAGTTCAATAACATGTTCAAATTTGAGTTTGATTTTCAAATTTTAAAATTAGGGTTTATAACCCGTATGAATGTTCTTAATTGAAATTTGGGGGTTTCTTATTCTGTGATAGATTGATGTTGTGTTATAGTGGGTTGTGTTCTCTGTGAAATTTGCAATCTAGTCATATAAGTTTCATGAACCAACGAGGTCTGTAGAGAAGGGAGTTGTGTTTTGAAGTTTTCCGATGTTCGCCGGAAACTGGAAAATTTCACGGCCAAATTCCGGCCAACTCAGGGATTGTTAGGTTGTTTTGATTGCATGGTTGTGTTCCTGGTAACCTGTAGATGTGATCTGGAGGTGTTGGCGGGGTGAGGACGCCGGGAACGTGTTCTCCGGCCATCCCCGACTGTTTTCCGGCGACCCCCTGGAAAATTACGTTTAGTACCTATAGTTTTGAAAACGATGCAGTTTGGTCCCTGTAGTTTCCAGACTTTGCAAAAATTGGATTTCTGTTTTAAAAATGTTTAAAAATCATATTTCCTATTTATTTTTATTATAAAAATTCGTTTTTAATTTCTGAAAATTCTAAAAATTATTATTTTAATTCTGAAAATTATTTTTAATTCACAAATAAATCTAAATTAATTAGTTAATTAATTTCAGTTAATTTCTAATTGATTAATTGGTCAATTAATTCGAAAATTAATTGATTAATTGATTTAATTAATTATTAATTGATTTTAATTAATTATTTAATTAGATTTAATTATTTAAAAATGATTTAAAAATTCTGAAAAATAGTTTCGAGCTTTAAAATATTATTCTAAATTATTTCCAAGGCTCGATAATAATTCTAAAATTATTTTGGAGCCAGAATTGGCCAACCGCACCCTGTTTATTAACCCGAAATTGATCCAACAACCCGTTTTAATTCTGAAAAATGTTTTAAAAATCATTTTAAATACCAGAAAGCCTATTTATGACCCGAGACTTCTTTATAAATGATATATCATTGATTACGTGATGTATTATATGCTATATATGACTTGTTAATTGACTATCGGTCTATATATTCTGTGTTTACTTGATTATTGCATAACTTTCAATCCGTTAATCGAATTTGGGTAAAACGAAGGGTAGATAGAAGTATGTTTTGAATAGAATTCCATGAGTGAATTTATTGATAGATGCTTATGATATGTGAGTAGAAGAGGCAAGACGTAGGAAAGGGAAACAGATAGTTTATGAGTAAGACGCTTGTGATTGGAAGCGAGTGCAGTGTAGTAGGCTAATATCAGGCAAGTATTCCGAACTTTCTCGAAATATTGTAATACGCGATAGTCTTGTTGATATTGCAAGTGCTTTGAAGCTCTGAAACCTAAACTCTGATTCTAGTTATTGTTCTTGAGCCATGAACCTTATTCTTTCTAGACCATTGATTGTTGTATACCCAAACACGAACCTCAAGTATACGATACTACTCCACAAATACATGCAAACAAAATCCCAAACACTGAACTAAACTACTTGTACATTCAATCATTGTATCCTATGCATTGAAAGCCCAAATCTTTGAAACCCTGAAATGTTGATTCCTTTGTTATCCAATTCTTTCATTACCCAGCATCCAAGCTTTTAAATTGCCTTATTGATCCTTACAAGGATTGAAACCCTTTCATTGTTAAACATTTATTATTGTTAATGATTTCGGTTATTGTTTATTATTGCATATTCTGTTATTATGTTAGAATTGGATTGTTTTTATAAAATTATGGACCAGATTCGTGGTCAGACCATATAATGGTCAAGTTAGGCCAATGTGTGCCTTGGATCCAGTAGTTAGAGCAATGATGTCTGCCTTGCTCGGGGTTAGTGCGTGACTGATCAGCAGCCTAACCTTGGTTTTTAAATTAAAAGTATAATATCAAATTCTAAATCATAATCCAATGTTCACTTGATATCATAATCATATTCACCTGATGATCATTATTCTCAGTTTTGTCATTGTGACTTGCTGAGCTAGTTAGCTCATTTGTGCGATGTTGTTTATATTATTTCCAGTTAAAAAGGAACCAGTTGGTAGCGAGGATCCCCAGTGCAGCGCGAGAGCTAGGGGTTCAGGTTGAGAAAGCTGAGCTAGTAGGCTTCTTTTGGGATAATTTAAGTTTGTAAAAGTTTGTAATAATGTTTAATACTCAGTTTGAGTTTGAAATAGTTGGGATTTGAACGGTTTGTAATATATTAGTGTGTTTGGCTTGTGTGCATACTTTAACCTGTTGCGGTCCGTGGTGGTTGGTAAGTAGGGTCACTGCATATATTATTATTATCTTTATTATTGTTATAAGCAGGTTATAATTAAGGTGTGTGTGTGGACCCCAAACTTCTGACCCGGGTGTGGAGGACGACAATAAAATACTCCTCAATTACTGGGATTCTGTAAATCAGTAGATCATGATTTATCCTTTGATCTAGTCATGCCCTGATTATCTTCATCCTGATGCAAATCCTGACTATATACAAATACTGATTAGTGACAGATCCTGATCCAAGTAAATCCTGATTCTGACTTAGACAGATTCTTCTAATAGTGGATCTTGTGGTCGTGGAGGTGGCGGTGCTGCCTGATTCTCACCAGGAGGTACAAGTTATTGATTTGTGGCCTAAGCATCTGTCTGACCTCCACCTGGTAACAACGAAATCTCCTTATTTTGACCTTGAGTTTTGTTATGGATAAAAAGCTAAGGTTATTACTTGCTGTATTTATTACTAAGATTCGGGAGCTCAAGGCCTTTAATGGCTGCTCTCGTGTTTCGTAGCTTAATTTTGCCTTTACGAGATGCCTACGTATCTCTGTGAGTTAGAGAATCAAGCCAAAAAACGTAGTTCTGATTTGTGGGGTGAGGCCCCTTATATAGATGTTGGGAGTCCTTGAATTGGACTTGGTATAGGAGACTTGGTGGGCAAGTCTCATAGTTAGAATGGACTTTGGAGTCCTAGATAGTAGGAAACTGATTCCTTATCCTTTTAGGTCCCCTTGAGGCTAATCTCCAAGGATTTATATCCTTATCGGGACTCTTTTCAACATCTGTTTTGTCCCTTATTAATTAATTACGAAATTAATTAATAATCAGGGCTTTTGGGCCTTTTTTATTCCATCAGGCCTGATCTGGTCCATCAGGCTTAACCTTTCTGGTCTGAGTATCATATACCTTTTTATTGGGCCTAGCAGCCCACAGCTTGTACAATTAATGCAGTATTTAATAATACAATCATAATTTATTTATCCCTATCATTTGCCCCCCAACTTTTGGGAAACATTGATTAGGTTTCGCAGAAGTTAAGTCTATTCGTTCCCTTACAGGGTTTCATTTTTCCGTAAAGTGTGGAGCGACCTACACATTTACAATGAATTTTCCCTTTTATTCAGGAATTATCTTAATTTCCAGGAATTTTTCCCTTATTTCCGGGATTCTTCCCTTATTTTCTGGATTTTTCCCTAATTTTCTGGGATTTTCCCTAATTTCTGGGATTTTCCCTAATTTTCTGGATTTTTCCCTAATTTTCTGGGATTTTCCCTAATTTCTGGGATTTTCCCTAATTTTCTGGGATTTCCCTAATTTTCTGGGATTTTCCCTAACTTTCTGGGATTTTTCCCTATTTTCTGAAAATATTTAAGGAATTTCTGGATTTTTTCCCTAATTTCTGGGATTTATCCTTTAATTTTTCTGGATTTATTCCTAATTTCTGGGATTTATCCTTTAATTTTCTGGATTTATTCCTTATCTCTGAAAATATTAACATTTTTCAGAAAATATTTAAGGAATTTTCCTATTTTTCTAATTAAATAATCAGAAAAACAGAATTTTTGTTGCTCAATACATCCTAGGCGTTGTTGATCCACGCCTAGGAGACAGTTTCCTAACAACGTCTAGGAAAACTTGCGTCCTGGGCGTTGTTGGAGGCTGATGCTTCCTGGGCGTTGTTGATCCACGCCTAGGAGACGGTTTCCTAACAACGTCTAGGAAACTTGCGTCCTGGGCGTTGTTGGAGACAGATGCTTTCATAGATCCTAGACGTTGTGCACCCCCGCCTAGGAGACAGTTTTCTAACAACGTCTAGGAAACTTGCGTCCTGGGCGTTGTCGAATACAGATGCTTCCTGGGCGTTGTTGTACCACGCCTAGGAGCCACACTTCTAACAACGGCTAGGGACGATGTATCCTGAGCGTTGTTGAATACAGATGCTTCCTGGGCGTTGTTGTACCACGCCTAGGAGCCACACTTCTAACAACGGCTAGGGACGATGTATCCTGAGCGTTGTTGAATACAGATGCTTCCTGGGCGTTGTTGTACCACGCCTAGGAGCCACACTTCTAACAACGGCTAGGGACGATGTATCCTGAGCGTTGTTGAGGCTGTTCGAGCCTTGATTCATTCATTGAACTTTGATTTTAAATCTTTTCAAAATTCAAATCTTATGGGCTTCCCGCCTTTTTATTAGGCCCAGGCCCGTTTGTGCATCTTTGAGCTCCTCTATATAAGAGGTGGAGTGTGAGTTCATTTCTCACACTTCACTTTCATAAAAATTTCTAAATTTCAACTCTGCAATTAGTCTCTCAAGAATCGCCACCTCCAAGCGATTTCCGGCTTTCTACTCCGCCGCTTTCTGGGCTTATTTTGAAGATTCCGTTTGAATCTTCATCTTCTTTACTTACTTTCAAGAGCTTCCTGGGTTTTTGTCTTCATCCATGGCGGATTCCGATTCATCTCACTCCCATGTCCCCCAAGCTGTTGCCCGTCCCTCTAGGGCCAGCCGAGGTAAAAAATCTCTTGTACATTCCTCAGTTATTTCTCTTAGGGATCTTTTAACCGAATTTGGGCAAGCCTTTCCTAACATGTTACACTTAGATGCATATAATTATCCTTCTAGATTTGGTCCAGATCAAGTAGGTACAATAGCCCGCCTTTTTGGCATTTCCCATCCTTATAGGGCCGAGGCTCCAGGCCCAAATGATAGGGCCTGCTACCCAAAACCTGGGGCCATTCGGGTCTATAAGGAAACCTTCTATGCTGGTTTTCGCCTACCTCCTCATCCTTTTGTTTTTCTCCTTTTGGCTGAGGCCCGAGTCTGTCCGACCCAACTCACTCCCAACTCTTGGCGTTTTATTCACTGTTATATGGCCAAATCTCGTAAACACGGTTTTGAGCCAAATGTTTGTGTCTTTCGTTATTTATTTAAATTTGTAAATGCTTCTGAGGACCAAGGATGGGTCAAAATAGTTCATAGATCCTTGGCTCGTTCCTGCTTTATTTCTGGCACCAATCCCGACTCGTATCCAACATGGAAGAGTGAGTGGTTTTATATATTTCTGGATTCCGAGGAGGGTTGGGACCATTTTTTCAGGCCCAACTTCTCAAAAAGTATAGACGGGTCTTTAAGAGACCTAAAATTGGGGATAGATGAGGATGCGGCCATCAAGGCCATTACTGCTGATAACTTGCACCATTGCGCTCTCATCCTTTCAGAGGGTAATTTGCAAGGTGTAGGTCTAAGTGACCTTGGTCCCGAGGGTATTTCTTTCCCCTTTTTGTTCCATTTCCTCCATTTTCTATTTGTCCTTTTTCTTACGTGCTTGTATTTGCATGCAGCTAGGGCCGCTTTGGACACGATCTTCAAGAAGCGGGAGGCCCGTGCCGCCAAGGGCTCTGCTGTTGAGAGCCACCGCGACAAGCGGGTTAGGATTGGTGACGGCCCTTCAGTCACGGTTCAGGAGGCCGTCCCTACTTTTTTATCCCAGAGGCCTCCTAGCCTTGATGAAGATAACTCTCCCTTCACCGTCACTTGGGGCCTTCAGAGGAGGGACACGGTGGTAGGGAGTTCCGAGGCTGCCGCCGTTTGGTCTCAGAGTGTGATCACGCCTCGTGACAGGGCTGAGATCGTCGAGTCTTCTGATGACCTACAGATTGAACGTCTGGGTGCTCAGGCCGTGGCTTCTGTAAGCCTCTTCCTTTTTTAACTGTTTTTTTTTTTGTTTATTATTACTTACTGTACTTTGATATGTTCGTGCAGATGAATACCTATCTCCAGGCTGCCCTTCACAATTTGAAGGATGTGAGGACCAGCCTAACTATTGCTGAGAGGGACAGGGATAGGTACCTCAAGGCTTCCGAGGCCAACTTCACTCGTTTTCGTGAGG
The DNA here is from genome assembly GCF_009905375.1 of Apium graveolens. Lineage (NCBI taxonomy): Eukaryota > Viridiplantae > Streptophyta > Magnoliopsida > Apiales > Apiaceae > Apium > Apium graveolens. Next base: position 203,120,456 of record NC_133655.1, on the reverse strand, counting down.
TAGAGAAGGAGCTGGCGGACGAGAAGGAGAAAGTTCGTAAGCTGGAGCTGGATGCTCAAAGGGCCCGAGCTGAGGTGATAGCTGAGTATAAGGCATCTCAGGACTTTCAGGATGTCCTAAATGCTGAGTACGATGCTAACTTCCCGGAGACCTTTTCTAGCTGTTGGGAGCAGATAGTAGAGGAGATTGGGAAGAAGATTCCGGAGGTGACTCTTACTGCCTATCCAGTCCCTGATATTCCTGGGAAAGAGCCTCTTCTTGATGACATCCCTCTTTCTCCTATTCTTGCTTCTTCTGCTGAGGCCGAAGCTGTTTCTCCTCGAGGTGCTGATCATGTTCCAGTTCCTTCTTCTGCTGCCAATGAAGGAAACATCGATGATGACTTCTTCAAGGATCTTTGAGTATTTTGTTTTTCTTGTTTGGCCCATTGTGGCTTTCTATGTATTGACTTAATCGCATTCAGAACTTATTACCCTTCGGGGCTTGTATTCTATATGTTGCTTTTCTTGCCTTTTTCTGTTTTATCTTTACAATCTTAATATGCATTTGAACCTTAAACATCCTTAGATAGAAATAATTTCAAACTCTTTAATATGAAGTCTGGTTTTCCAAAACCTTACATAGCATGGGTTCGACCCTAATCAACAATAACTAGATAATGTAAATTCTACTGGAATATAAAATCCTATGCAAGCAAAGCTTCAAGGTGCTTTTAAACCTACTTGTCAATGACAAGTGAGAATCGTACTTCTCCTATCTTACACATAGTAAACCTTCAGGTTTTGTGCGTGCCAGGTCCTCGGGACTTCAAAACCTTCCATAGTTTCCAGCTTGTAGGTTCCTCTACCCTGAACGCTCTTGACTCTGTACGGCCCTTCCCAATTCGGGGCAAGCTTCCCTTTTTGTCCTACACCAGATGCTTCTATCTTCCTCAAGATTAGATCGCCTTGTTTAAAAAACCTTTTTTTAACCCTTAGGTTGTAGTAGAATGAAGCTTTTTTCTGATATTCTACTATCTTTGCATGTGCTTTATCTCGCACTTCATCAATTAAATCCAGGGCTAATCTCTGCCCTTCCTCATTTTCTTTCTCATCGAAAGCCTGAATCCTTGGAGAGGAATGTGATATCTCCACGGGAACTACTGCTTCCGCCCCATATGCCAACATGAAAGGAGTTGCATCTGTCGTGACTCTACAAGTAGTCATGTAGGCCCATAATATTGGAAGTATCTCATCTACCCAATTATTTCTTGACTTCTCGATCCTCTTCTTTAGTCCATCCAGGATTATCCGATTTGCTACCTCCGCTTGCCCATTGGCTTGCGGGTGAGCCACAGAGGTGAACCGTAGCTCAATTTCATTTTCTTCGCAATACTTCTTGAATTCCTCGTTGTTGAATTGTGTTCCATTGTCAGTGACGAGGATACGGGGAATTCCATACCGGCACATAATGTTTTCCCACAGGAATTGTGCAACCTGCTTAGTTGTGATTTTGGCCAAAGGCTTGGCTTCGATCCACTTGGTGAAATAATCAATGGCTACAATCAGAAACTTCCTTTGTGCTGTGGCCACAGGAAAAGGCCCTAGAATATCCATCCCCCACATAGCAAAGGGGATTGGGGAGTTGATAGAGGTCAGCATCTCGGGGGGTAGTCTAACAACTGGTGCGTGCTTCTGACAGCGATCACACTTCTTCACATATTCTTTGGCATCAGCCATCATTTCTGGCCAATAGAAACCTAAACGAGTTATCTTATGAGCCAAGGCCCTGCCCCCCAAGTGTTGTCCACAAACACCTTCATGCACTTCTTCAAGAGCTAAGCGTGCCTCATCGGGCCTGAGGCACCTCAAGTAAGGAACCACGAAAGATCTTTTATATAAGATCCCATCTATCAAAGAGTACCTTAGTGCTCGAACAGTTAACTTCCGTGCCTCAATCGCATCGCTTGGCAACCAACCGGTCTGAATGTGAGCCTTGATGGGATCAATCCATGACGTTCCCAAGCCTACGGGAGCCACAAGCTTAACATCTATGCTTCGTGTCTTCAAAACACGGAAGTACACACTTCCTGAACTTTCTTCAATCTCAGATGAAGCAAACTTTGATAGCGCATCCGCTTTAGCATTTTCTTCCCTTGGAATGTGTTCAACATGGCATTCATTAAATTGGGTCATCACAGCCCTTACTAGGCGAACATACTTTGCCATCGTATCATCCCTTGCTTCAAATTCTCCCTTTACCTGGGATATGATCAACTTCGAGTCTCCACGGACCTTTAAGTTTTTGACTCTAAGTGTCCCAGCTAGACCAAGGCCAGCAATCAGGGCTTCATACTCTGCCTCATTGTTTGTGGTTGGGAAGTCTAGCTTCATGGCATACTCAATTAAGAATCCATCAGGGCTTTGCAAAACCAACCCTGCTCCACTGGAATTTGTTTTTGATGCTCCATCAAAATAGAGAACCCAATATTCTTTCTCCTTGTCCCCATTGTCGACTCCCTTGTCTTGAGGTGTGGTATCTTCCTGCCCCCCGACTTCTTGGTTGGGTATGGTACAGTCCACCACGAAGTCAGCTAGTGCCTGGGCTTTTATGGCCATACGTGGCTTATACTTGAGATCGAACTCTCCCAACTCTATTGCCCACTTAATCAGTCTCCCACTTGCCTTGGGACTGTGAATGATATTTCTCAGTGGCTGATTTGTTAGCACTTCAATTTGGTGAGCTTGAAAATAAGGACGCAGCTTTCTTGAAGCCATTACCAAGGCTAAAGCGAATTTCTCAATGGCTGAATAATTCAACTCAGCACCATGCAAAATTTTGCTGACATAGTATACGGGTTTCTGGACTTTCAGTTCCTCCTTAACCAACACCGCGCTCAAGGCGCTTTCTGAAACAGCCAAGTACAAGAATAAAACTTCACCCAGAACTGGCTTGGCCAACAACGGGGCCTGGCCCATATACTTCTTTAACTCTTCAAATGCCTTCTGATTTTCCTCACTCCATACAAAGTCTTTAATGTTCTTTAATGACTTGAAGAATGACAAGCACTTGTCTCCTGACTTGGAGATGAATCGTCCTAGCGCAGCAACCCTTCCTGTGAGTTTCTGAACATCCTTGACAGTTTTTGGGGGTTCCATGTCCAGGATTGCCTTTATTTTATCGGGGTTAGCCTCAATTCCCCTCTTTGAGACCATCAATCCCAAGAATTTTCCAGATCCTACTCCGAAAGCACACTTCGTGGGATTCAACATCATCTTGTGGTACCTCAGGACCTCAAAAGCTTCCCTCAAATGGGTTATATGATCAGTCTTTACTAGACTCTTGACTAGCATGTCATCAACATAGACTTCCATAGTCTTCCCAATAAGATCCTTAAAAATTTTATTCACCAACCTTTGATAGGTGGCTCCTGCATTCTTGAGACCAAACGCCATAACAAGATAACAATAAACACCAAAGTCAGTGATAAATGATACCTTTGGAATGTCATCCTTATGCATTTTGATCTGGTTGTATCCGCTAAACCCATCCATGAAACTCAGCATCTCATGTCCAGCGATGGCATCAATCAAAGTATCAATTCTAGGCAGCGGAAAACAGTCTTTGGGGCATGCATCATTCAGATCGGTGAAGTCTATACACATCCTCCACTTTCCATTAGCCTTCTTTACCATTACAGGGTTTGCTAACCACTCCGAAATTGAATCTCCTCAATGAAACCAGCCTCTAAGAGCTTTTCCACTTCCTGCTTTATAGCCTCTTGTCTTTCCGGGGCAAAATTTCTTTTCTTTTGTTTCACTGTCTTCCGGCTTGGATCCACGTTTAATTTGTGAGTAATTAACTCCGGGTCTATGCCTGGCATATCAGCTGCTGACCATACAAACACATCACTATTTTCTTGCAAAAATTTCACTAACTTCCCTCTAAGGGGCTCCTCTAATGTGGCTCCAATGAAAGTCATCCTCTCAGGATTCTTGGGATCTAAAGGAACCGAAACCAGTTCTTCTGCTGGCCTTCCTCTATTCTCATCATCTTCTCGAACATCCATATCTTCAATAGGAAGAACCTGCCCCCCGACTCCATCTGCCCTCAAAGAGGCCACATAACAGCTTCTAGCCATTTTTTGATCTCCTCTCTCTTCTCCAATCCCGTTTCGGGTGGGAAACTTCATGACTGAATGGTAGGAAGAGGGGACTGCCTTGAAGGCATGTATCCCTGTTCTCCCCATGATAGCATTATAAGTTGAACTAGCCTTTACCACCACAAAATCCAGCATCTGCGTTGCTTGCCTTGGCTCCGTACCTATGGTGGTTGGCAATTTGATTATCCCTTCCACAGGACATTCTACTCCAGCAAATCCATATATCGGCATGTCGGTTGGTGTTAACTGGGAGTCGTTATACCCCATCCTTAGAAAGGTGTCGTGGAGCAAGATATCCACAGAAGCACCATTATCCACAAGGACCCTCTTAACTGGGCTATTTCCTATTATTGGTGTTATGACCAGCGGGTCGTCATGGGGAAACTTCACACCCTCTAGGTCGGAATCATCAAAAGCCAATGTTACTTCTGTCCTGGCCCTCTTCGGGGCTTCTCCAACAATATGCATAACCTCTCTAGTATATGCCTTTCTGGAATTTTTGGACAATCCAGCAGCAGTTGGACCTCCAAAGATCGTGTTTATCACAGGCCCTCGAGGTCTCGGCCCTCCATAAATGGTGTTTATAACTGGTCCTCTAGGCTGGGGGTTTCGCCCCTGATCGTCTTGGTCCCTCCTACGATCTTCAAAGTTCTTCCTTCCATTATTATTTCTGTCCCCTCCATCTCCAGTATACTTGTTCAATCTTCCTTTTCGAATCAAAAACTCAATTTCATCTTTCAATTGCCTACACTCATCGGTGTCATGGCCAACATCTTTGTGAAACCTGCAATACTTGCCCTTATCTAGCTTGGCGGGATCAGCCTTCAAGGGCTTAGGCCAGCGAATATCTCTGTCTTTCTCAATCTCCATCAAAATCTGACTTCTGGGAGCATTCAACTTAGCGTATTCAGTGAACTTTTGGCCAGGTCCTCCCTTCTTGGGGGTTGAATCAGGGTTTTGTTCGGTTCTAGGATATTTGTCCTTAGCGATATACTCCAAATCAGTTTTTCGTTTCTTGCCTCCAGTGGGCTCATTACTTACTACGGTCTTCCTCATACTTTCTTCAACCTTGATATACTTCCCTGCCCTCTCTTGGAGCTGCAACATGCTCTCAGGGGGTCGTTTGGCCAAAGACATCTTGAAAAACTCATCCCTAGTTCCTTGTTGCAGTGCTATCATGGCTACCTTATCATCAAGGTCTGGGACTTTTAAAGCCTCCTTTGTAAAACGATTCAGGTAATCTCTTAAGGATTCCTTAGCTCCCTGCACAAGACTCATAAGAGATGCTGAACTTTTCTCATGGACTCTTCCACTGATGAATTGTTTAATAAAAGCCTGACTTAATTCTCTGAATGACCCAATAGAATTTGGGGGTAGGCGACTGTACCATCTTTGAGCCATACCCGACAGGGTTTGAGGAAAGGCCCGACATTTTATAGCATCGTTCACGGGTTGCAGCAACAGTGCATTAGAGAATGTCCTAACATGATTAGCGGGGTCTCCCGTGCCATCATAGGCTTTGATAGTGGGCATCTTGAATTTCCTTGAGATATGGGCATTCATTATCTCTTCTGTGAAGGGTGGAGTTGGATCATCAGGATCTCCAAGGGGAAGGAGATTGCTTGGATCAGTTCTTGGGACAGCAGCCCTTCTTTTTACCGGACCATCCAGGTCTATGATGGGAGGAGGATTTCTCCCCCTAGGAGGTATGTGGGTTCTGGTGGCTTGGTGAGCCTCCAAATCACGCCTCAGCCTTTGGATTTCAGCCTCATGAGCCCTGATCTTTTCCTGCACTTCTTGGGGATTCGCCCCTGGGGTGCTTTGGGGGCGTTGCCTTCCATCGGCCATTGGCTCTTTTCCAGGACGCCTCCTTCTCGGGGCCACTTCATCATCCGAAGATTCGGAGTCTCTCTCAGTGTATGGACCAGAAAATTCCCGATCCTCAGGGATAGGATCCAAACCTCGTATATAGGGGGGCGACCGCCCTCGTGCTTCGCTTCGCCCAGCATATCCGCTTCCTCCAACCTCAGGATGAAGGGGCATCCCATAAGGGGGGTTAGTAGTAACAATAGTTGAATATTCATACCCGACGGGTCGAGAATTCACAGGTATATGTATTTGTTGAACTTGAGGATTCGTACCTTGAATAGTCGGGGGAGTTGTCCCTTGTGGCTGAGGATGAGTTGCCCCTGTCTGGGCTTCCCCCTGAGTAGATGCATAAGTTGAATGGGGAGGAACCTCCACGGTTGATGAAATCACCTGGGTTGCCTCTAATGGTGTTCCTTCCTCTAGAGCTCCAATTGTTCTCCGTGTTCTCGCCATGGTTGTTGTTGTGCGTCCCACAGACGGCGCCAAATGTTATGGATAAAAAGCTAAGGTTATTACTTGCTGTATTTATTACTAAGATTCGGGAGCTCAAGGCCTTTAATGGCTGCTCTCGTGTTTCGTAGCTTAATTTTGCCTTTACGAGATGCCTACGTATCTCTGTGAGTTAGAGAATCAAGCCAAAAAACGTAGTTCTGATTTGTGGGGTGAGGCCTCTTATATAGATGTTGGGAGTCCTTGAATTGGACTTGGTATAGGAGACTTGGTGGGCAAGTCTCATAGTTAGAATGGACTTTGGAGTCCTAGATAGTAGGAAACTGATTCCTTATCCTTTTAGGTCCCCTTGAGGCTAATCTCCAAGGATTTATATCCTTATCGGGACTCTTTTCAACATCTGTTTTGTCCCTTATTAATTAATTACGAAATTAATTAATAATCAGGGCTTTTGGGCCTTTTTTATTCCATCAGGCCTGATCTGGTCCATCAGGCTTAACCTTTCTGGTCTGAGTATCATATACCTTTTTATTGGGCCTAGCAGCCCACAGCTTGTACAATTAATGCAGTATTTAATAATACAATCATAATTTATTTATCCCTATCAAGTTTCATCTTGAGTTTCTCCTTGAACCCGACCATTTACCTAAGGAGTTCCACGATCATGTGTATGGGTTTGCGTATCCCTCTAATCGTTGTTCCATGCACGGTTATCTCTTCCATCCCGGTGATAGATACATGCATCACTATTATCCTGATTATAAGTATGCCAGATTCCTTCTAGATATCCGCCATATCTTCCACCTCTTCCACGCCATTGAAACCTTCTTTGAAGGTCACTGCCATAATCCCGACCATATATATCCATTGAACCACGCGGGGGAGCTGTCTGATGGTCGTGTTTCCGCTCCTGATTTCCCAAGGGATTCAGGGGCAAACACGTTGAACCTCGAGGAATCGCATCTCCTTGATTAGCTTCTTTCTACCACTCTAGAAGCAATATCCTCGGATCATCATCTCCCAAACGGATATCCAAATGAGTCTTTAAAGCAATGAAATCTTGCTACTCGTTGGTAGGCAAAGCTTCCACCTGGCGTCGTTCATCCAAAGTCTGTACAGACCGATATGGGTGTGTAGTTATCCGATTTTCCACTCAAGGTACCTCTCGTCCATTAGTGTCTTCATCAACAAGTTCAACAATTAGAGTAATGTCATCAGAGTAATTCAACCGTCATGGAGTGATTGGCACATGCCCACCGTTGGTCTGACCATGGCCAACCGGAGCACCCCTTTCAACCTTCGGGGCTTTCTCGGGTGCATAAGCAGAACGAGTATGACAGTATCCTCTCCTTATTTTATGTAGGTCCACCGCATTCAGCCTTGAATCAGAGCCATTTGGTGCATCAACCATGCAGTACAACTGCTCCAGTAGATATGTGTTGCTAATAAGAACTGGTGGTTGGCCCCCAACATCAGGAGTTGGGCGGTCAACCACTGTTCAAATGTAAGGTTCATGGCGGACATAGTCATGTCCGAAACTTTTTTCAAAACTTTCTTCTTCGTAAGAACTTCCATCATGATTGTGAGACATCTTTCCTCCTAGACACAGATCATGATTAGCTCTCCTTCTAGCGCCAATTTATTGATGAAGGTATTTGGGAGCAACAAAATTTGAGGTACGTTGCCGGAATCAAGATCAATGATGGTGGTTCTTCGCTGAAAAAATTAAACAGGGTATGGTGCTTTTGTTTAATGGCGACTAAGATGACTTAGGGTTAGTGGTGGCTCCTTTACAATCTCAATGTCCGACCCCTTATAATTTCTTATGTATCCCTATTTATAGGAAATCAAGCCAATGTAGTTCTTGGGGAACAAGAAATCTAATGGGCTTAGATTTCTAATCCTGAGGTCCAATGGGAAACCTATTGGAAACCGTTCACTACTAGCTTCAGGAATATCCGCCGATGGGGACTAACCACAAAGGCCCAAAACTCGTATATGGCTTTGAGACTTCACAAATAAGGCATCTCTCTGGTCGAGGATAACCCGCCACTACTAGTTGTTTCTCTAATTTGTGGACGCAGGTATAACCGTGGTTTACCCCAAATTTTGGGTGCATCCTTGTCCCCCGAATAAGGAGCCCCTACTATATTACAGGACAAGTGATCCGAAACTTTTGGGTACAAAGTGCAGGATACTCTAAAGTCTTCCAACAAGAACACCCGTTGACTATAGAGATAGAGTTCCCAAAGCACACATTGGAGTTTTACCCCACATCCCCAATTAGGACACTCATTGACTTCAGGGGGAGGCCTTCCGTCTAGGCATACCCTTGGAGGTCTCTGACCATGGACACCAATTTCTTGTGATTGCATTAAAGGAAGGAGTTCTTCAATAGAATATCTGCAACGAATATGTTAGTAGTAATCATTTGTCTTCCTCCTGGAGCATCCAAAGAATACGTCCAAATTGTATGTTTAAGTCTCATTTATGCCAAGTTGAATACCAGGGTGTGCCTAATCATTTCTATGCGCCACCCTTGGTTATTAACCCATGATATTTCCTACCCTTTTTACGAAGGGCACGCCCTATAGGACTGGCAAAAATAGTCAACATCTCTTTATCCAATCCAACCTGGTCCATATATTAAACCGGGTCAAACAAATATCACATAGTTTTAAATGGGTTTGGACAAGGTAAACATCACACTTTTATTAACATTAAATGGGCCAAATACATGATGACCCAGATTATCCATATCACCCATATTCTTTTTATGCCTCTTAGTCTTTTGTTACGTATCTTCAGAACTTCATGCAATTGTATAACCTAAAAGTCTAAAGTTAGGCTTCGATACGTATTTGGACGATTTCAACTACGAAATATCAAAATAATGCAATTTTGATATAGAGAATTACAAGTTCAGTTATATCTATATGTACTTACATATATATATATATATAGATTATATGTAACAGATTTGTTTTTAGGTTAAAAATCTTAAAAATTCTAAGTGATATGGGATTTGTTTGTTACTATTTTATATTTTATTTTCCCAATATTAGAAGTAGTATAGCCTAAAAGTTTTTGTGTATGTGCTTAATAGATGTAGTGTAGTAGAATTGTTTGATGGAATGTGACAACTAACTTATATAATTTTTATTTATCTTTTGAATATTATAGGTTCTGAGTTTTTCGAGAATTAAGTGGCAGGTTCTTTTAAGCACTGTTGGCCTCTATTTTTGTTCTATTGTGTCATTTATTTCTTTGTTTGTGTGCATTTAATGGAAGAAGAACAAAGTTGTTATAATATTAGTAGGAGTGCGAAAAGATATAAAAAGCCTCCATAAAAAATTTGGAATTTATTTATAAAATTTATAGATGATGGAATAACTAAATGGAGGTGTAAGGAATGTGGTCAGATTTATATTTATGAGCACGACACTAGTAATATGTGAATACATATGTTGTCAAAAGATGAACAAAATATAGCGAGTAATGAATTAGAAAATGCTCCATTTGATTAAAAAAAATACAGTGACTTAATGGGCAAAGCAATTATAAGATATTGTTAGGACGAAAACACGCGCTAATATTTACGCAAGTATACGCGATCGCAAGTAATATAGAATTATTTCTAGTTCTTTCCCACAGAGACTGGTTTAGGTTAATTTCAATTAATGTACTTATGCAACACTGGTATGGTTATTATTCAATGCTAAAATGATAACAAGTTGAGAGTATTTATAACTACAATTAACTAAGAGATTATACTAATTAATATTAACTAAAAGAATTAAGGTTGATTAACTTATATAACACAAACATGGGATTCTAACTTCATTAAATACTTCATTCAATAGCCCTTTTGTTCTTAAACTTAGCATGCAATAGTGATGACACTAATCAGATAACACGAAACTAGTAAACGCCAACTTTCATTGTACGAATACCCTACAACCAGACATCCACAAAAGAGAAAGAAGCTTAATAGACACCAATTATATTGAGACCCTATATATCTATAGAATTTGACAACATAACGATTTAATGTGCAAGTTATCTATCGTGATTACATAGGGCAAGTAAGATGGTTAAAATTACCTACGAATCATGTATATTAAATACATAAACCTATGCTAGCATGGCAAGTTCTAAACTCCTATATTCATTTTCGCTTCAATAGAGATTAACACGCTATCTTATAAGTTCGCGACGTCATAAGACGAATCAACACAACCAATACTAGGATATCATACAATTACCACACACTAAGGTATCGAAACAAATTAAATAAAGAAATCTATAATTAAATCTACTAGAACCCCACGATAACGATTAGCCCATAACCGAACTCATCATCACCGTGGGTTCCGATAAAATCATGGTATAATAAACTAGGTCTTTATAAAACGAATAATAAACAAAGTATGAATTCAAGAGTATAGGTTCAACGAACCAAGAAACTAGCATCCAAGATTACAACTTAAAACAAAGAATCACAAGAATAAACTAGATCCTCTTCGCCTTGGTTGTATTTGTGCTATAGGTCTTCTCGCTGTCTTCTCCTTAAGCTCTCTTCTTGAAAAATGACTTTAAGTTCTCATTATATAGCAACCCAATCAGAAGAGAAGTCCAGCTGATCAAAATTGTAGTAGAAACAGGATTCTGTGATCGGGTGTGCTGACATTCTGCTTCTCTGGAGCGGCCGCACGCTAGCACAGCGCGGGCGCGCCGACCTTCTTGAAAAAATTATTCTGCTTATTTTATTCAGCTGGTTCTTGACAGCTTTGCACGAGCAATCTTCATGACACCTTCCAAACACCATTTTAGCATCAAAGCAATACTAAATCACCTCGATCCCTGTTATATGCCTGAGATGCAAAAACACTACAAAACACATCAAAAACATAAATAACTTGAGTACAATACACCAATTCAAGCCTTTATAAATCATTCTAAGTAGACATAATGCCACTTAACACACCCTCAAACTTGAACCGATGCTTTTCCTCAAGCATAAACAGACTCAAAGAACAAGAAATAAAAATGCATGAATACAACGATCCCCTCGGAATAACTAAACCAACCGATGAGCAACATCTCAACAAATGCAGTTATTCATGCAAAGATCAATCAAATCCCACAATTCAACTTACAAGCCAGAAACGTGCGTGTGTGCAGATGCTTAAAAGATATACTATCACAACTAGATCAATAATCATGAATCACTACTCATCAAGGGTATCACAAGTTTATAAATAGAAGAAAAGCTAAACTCAAAATGATTAATAACACTTCAATTTTTATATCGGATTTATTACATGGATTCATGCTTTTATTCACAATACATAACAACACAAATATTCTTATTTGATCGTGCAATGAGTGAGGTCCACAAAAGACTTATGCAATAATATCATGTAGCGAGCGTTAGGTTAGTAGATCCCAGACTATGAAAGCCTTATGTCACTAGGCACAAAGTCCCCTAAGAACTTAATAACTCGAGTACTAAAGAGCCCACTCGTGATAAATTATGCATAAACACATTTTTTTTCCTTTTTTTAATATTTTTTCTCTTTTTTCCACATGATTTTTGAACGAGTGCATTTCGCTCCATCTCGCTCAACCCTAGACTACTCATATAAAATGAGCCGGCTACTAGCCATTTGACACCTAGCCATAACGACTAGCAATAAAATCCATTTTTTTTTCTTTTTTTCCAAATTTTAAATATCCATGTTATATTGCCATTAAGAGAATATCC